>NC_044905.1:57308735-57441236 GCF_001633185.2 Quercus lobata | reverse complement strand
TTTTTTTTTTTTTTTTTTTTTTTTTTTTTTTTTTTTTTGAGAAGGAAGGACTATTGTTGAGTAAACTTACATGTGAGTAAAATCCCATATTACATAATAATAAAAAGAGTAAGTGATTAACATAATTGAGTTCAAAATCATAAATTTAAGCTTTTGGATGAAGTGGTATCCTTATCCCTATATGTTATGTTAATAAATTCAGATTTATACACATTGATAGACCATCCCTCAAGGGCCCTAATGTCCACATCAACAATGGTAGTCTCACACACACATCTATAAATCGGAAATTAAAACCTTAGCTTATACTATTTTAGAAAACTTAAATAATCAAGTATTAAATATGAACTAAGTTCTCAACAATTTTTCTTTTAAAATAAACAAATAAATTATAAGGAAAACCAAAAAAAAAAAAAAAAAAAAAAAAAAAAAAAAAAAAACCTCTTCCCTGGAGATTCTTAGGATTCTCTTTGAAAATCAAAGTTTTAACTATAAAATTCAAAGTTGTATTATTTTCTACATTTTCAACATCTTTTGTGTAAATTAATATGTATAAATAGATCTTAGCTTTTTATTATTATTATTATTTATTAGAGATAGCTCTAGTCTAATCTAAGTGTATGTGTGAAACTCTCGTTTGGAGACTTGAACCCCGATATTTGCCCTTGACATTTGCCTCTTATCCTATAAGAATTTGTCTTTGTGAGGTAACCATCATGTCAAGGGTACACAATAGTATAGTTCTTAGCTTAGACAAACAAAGAATTCATGAACACAATGAAGCTAGCCAAGATCAAAAGAGGGGAATGTCTAATTTCTAAAAGTTAAATTACAAAAATAATTAATAATAAACCATAATAATTCTTGGTAATATTAGTTAGATTTAACAAGGTTAGATTTAACAAATCATGAATTCAATTTAACATTATTTTGTCAAGAGCATTGTAATTCAATAAGTACCTCCTTCTGTCTCCATACACATACGTAGAAAACAAGAACAAGAACAAAAAAACAAAACATTATTATTATTATTATTATAGGAAGGAAAACATTATTTTGAATGTGAATTAAAATGAAAAATCATATGTATTTTTTTCTAAAACAAAAGAAAATCACTTAAAAAATTTAGTGAGCAGGAGATTAAAAAAGTTTGGGAAAAATATAAAGAGTAATTGGAAAATAAACTTACATATTATTACCATAGCCTGATATAGATTATAGAATAGTGTGACATGAAAAAATTGCAGTGAGACTCTGCCACTAGTAATTATTACTTACAAAAAAGTCACTTTAATAATTACTACCATCTTAGAGCATTCTCATTAAGGATATCAAAATATTTAGTATTTAATATCTCAAAAATCTACTTTATTTATTTTAATAACTCACTTTACAATACACCTAACATCAAAAAATTTATATTTTTTATCACTTCATTAATTAAAGATAATGTGAGAGAGAAAAAAAAAGATAGTGACAGAGAATCTGGTGAGAAGAAAAGAGGAATAGTGAGAGAGAAAAGATATTTTAATTAAAGTAGTATTAAAATATTATTATATTTATAAGATTTAAGCTACAGTGGATTGTCATACATAGCATTCATTCCATTGTAGCTCAGATTCTAAAAATTTTAACACTAACACCTTTGTTGTAGTGTGCTTTTTTGGAATGAGATGCTAAAAAATAGTATTTTTATCTTTTGAGAGCTTTAATGTGAATGCTCTAAGAGTTATATTCTTTTTAAAATGCTCGGTGCTTATACTCTAGATTAGCTTTATCTACTTTCTTTCATTTCTTTTTCAGGTAAAGAGAGATGGTATGGCTAAGCATTATCATTGGGGGGTGACTGAGCTTCATCCAGGGGTGGGTTGTTAAAATTTTTTAGCAATCACGAATAGTATGGTTGATAAACATAAAAGTAAATATAAAAGTCCACTCATGCTTCTTCTTCTTTTTTACTTGCTTTTATTAACCACCAGTGATACCTGTAATGAATAAATTTGAGTCCCAATGAGAGCTTGTCTCTCCACACCCCAACCCGTGATATTCCCTGTAGCATCCTTAGCCATTCATTCCCTCAACTAAATATCTTAATCAACATGCCCCACTCATTCTTCACCCCCTGATGGAAGTCTCAAAACTAGTAAATCGCACTAAGCACTGCTCTTTTCAAGATATCCGGCTAGAGCTCCCTCCAAACCAACAACCCCTGAACCCCTCTGCAAATACCATCATCGGAAAACTCTTATCTCCGAAAACTCTTATCTCCGAAATCTCTCAGTCTACTTGTCATCAAAGAGGTAGTGACCAAAGCTTGGCGTCCACTCTATCTGCTTGAAGTTATCAAGCTAGACTCCAACATCTTTCTGTTCAAATTCCAACACGAAACCGACGCCCAGAAAACCTTCCTCAAGAGGCCTTGGTCCATTCGTGGAGGGCATCTTATTCTAAAGAAATGGAACCCATGCCTCACCTGGAAAAGAAGTGGATTTCTCCAAATCCACTCTATGGATTCAGGTACATCGGCTACCCTCACCCTGGCTCTCGAAAGCCAACCTTAAAATCATTGTCGCTATGGTTGGTGATGTCCTTGAGTTAGATTTATCTGGAGAAGGAGGCTATGAATGGAGAAGATTTACTAGAATCAAAATTGACATTGACGTCGAACAGCCATTGCTTCCAGGAGTTTTCCTCCCTCGGCCTAATGTCGACGATCTTTGGGTAAGCCTCAAATATGAGAAACTCTCCATAATCTGCTATACCTGCGGACTCATTGGGCATGATGAAAAAGATTGCAACAAAGAAATCTACAAAACTGCAAAACCCCTTTGGTGTCCAGTTTGTGGCCGCTGGTTCTTGGCTCAGGCCGGAAAACGGCCACATTCTGGTAGGAGTATACGACAAACTGAATCTGCAGAAAAGTCATGCCACCTGGAATGAGGTTGTTGAGGAGCTCTATTACCTGACACAGCGGTTCAGCACTCTGTCGAGTGCAACAATGATCTGTCCCAAGTGTACCCACCCCAAGGACAGACGGTAGTGGGATTGTGCTCCCATGCCAATTGCACCAACAGCTCCCTACAGATACCAACAAAACTTGACGCGCCCATCGCTGCCACACCAAGTTTGTCCCTTAATCCCTTATCTTATAACCAACCCACTCCAAATTCTCATATGGGCCCTACACTCCACCAAGCCCACAGTCCACCACATCCTCAAACCTCATAACTCTCTCCTACTAATCACACACCCACCCCCGTTTCTGAGTTGGGCTCTTTCCTCTCTTCGGTTTCCCGGCCCAGCTCACACCCTTCTAGCCCACCATTAGCCTCTTACAGCCCACAAAAGTCTCTCCCAACCCACCAAGAGTCTCTTCCAGCCCACCATTAGCCTTTTCCAGCCCACCAACAGCTACCGACACCCTAATTATCCACTCTGATATCCCTCACACGCCCACCCATGCCCTTAAAAGGAAAATATCTGAGAATGAATTATCCATCTTTACCAAAAGACTCAAAAAAGCAGAAAATACAACTGAACCAGCTTTCTTCGACCCCATCACCATGACCCTCATTCCTCAATCTGAGATAGAATCCTTCATCCTAGAAGAAGAAAATAAGGCACACTCCCCTTTCATTCCCAAGGTTCATGGAAAGCCGCTTAAAGGTAAAGCTCAAAACCTTAACCTTTCTACACCTGTTGCGTCCCTTGTATATGTGGAGGTTGCACACACCCTTTCTGTTCATTCGGCCGAGGAGGCGGGGCTTATCATGCCCCCACCTTCGCCATGAGAGCCCTTTGCTAGAACTGCCGAGGCATCTGCAACGCCTTGACAGTTTGAGCCTTAAAGGCTCAAATAAGCGGCACTTCGCCCAATTTTATTTTTCTTTGCGAAACTAAGGTTTCTGATAAGAAAATGCAAGAAGTTATGGAAAAGTTAGGTTTTAATCATAGAATTGTGATTGACGCCAAAAGAAAAGCTGGCGGTCTAGCCATGTTGTGGAAGTTTGATAGCACTGTAAGAATCTTAGAATACAACAAAAACCTCATTGCCATCAAAATATCTGACCCTGTAAGTGATTGGGTCCTAGTGGGCTTCTATGGTCCACCTTACCCCTCTAAAAAGGCCAAAGCATGGATGAACCTAGCGGCATTCCTTGAATCCGTTCAATGCCTTTGGGTCTGATTTGGAGATTTTAACTACACCCTAAGCCAGGAAGACATCAGTGGAGGAAGCACAAGTGGCCATTCATTCACTAACCACCTCAATGATCTTATGTTTGAATTCAGTGCCGTTGACTTGGGGTTTTCTGGAAACAAATTTACCTGGGCCAAAGGTAAGTGGGGTAGTGTTGCAGTTAAAAGAAGGTTGGACAGAGGTATTGCCAGCATTGCCTGGCGTTTAGCCTTTCCTAAGGCCTACTTATCCCATCTTGGAGCAATTTGTTCTGATCATAAGCCTCTCCTTTTAGATACATGTCCTAAGGACGCCTTTGCTCACAGGCCTTTCTGATTTGAAGCGGCCTGGATTCAGGATCCTCGTTGTTTTTCCATCATCGAAAATGCTTGGAATGAAGATGTCTATGGGTCTAATTTCACTAGGTTGTGTAAAAAACAAGAGGCAACCCGCCAAGCCCTGCATACATGGAATAAAGAAGTGTTCGGTCTTTGTCAAGTGAGAATTAATACCCTCATCCGAAAAATCTCTGATGTTCAGAATGCCAACCCCTCAAACTTCAATGGTAGAACCGAAGCATCTCTTCAAGTTGAACTGAGGGAATGGCTCATGAGAAGCGAAGTGCTATGGCGTCAGAAATTTAGAGAGCTGTGGCTGAAGAAAGGAGACAAGAGCACTAAGTTCTTCCATTTGTCTACCATCATTAGACGACGGCAGAACAATATCGATGCTATCAGGTCGGAGGAAGGTGATTGGATAACTGATAAGGGCCTAATCAGACAACACTTCCTAGATTATTTCAGGCATCACTTCATAAAAGAGGAAGTCAACTTCCCAGATCATTTGGAAGACCTTCTCTCAGCTTTCATCTTAGAGGAAGATAATTTAGCACTATGCAACATTCCCACACCTGAGGAAATTAAATCCACCTTGTTCCACATGCCTGACCTGAAGACACCTGGACCCGACGGCTTTCCTGTTACTTTCTACAAAAGCTTTTGGCCTATCGTGGGAGATGACGTCATTAAAGTAGTCACATCCTTCTTTACTGGTGGTTCTATGCCCAAGGAAATAAACTCCTCTCTTATCGTCCTCATCCCAAAGGTACCCAACCCATCCTCTTTCAATCATTTCAGGCCTATAAGTTTATGTAATGTTATTTACAAAATTATTTCCAAGATCTTAGTGTCTAGGATTAGGCCT
This sequence comes from Quercus lobata, assembly GCF_001633185.2. Taxonomy (NCBI): domain Eukaryota; kingdom Viridiplantae; phylum Streptophyta; class Magnoliopsida; order Fagales; family Fagaceae; genus Quercus; species Quercus lobata. Next base: position 57,435,856 of record NC_044905.1, on the reverse strand, counting down.
CTCCTTCCCTGATTCATCTCTCCTTGCCAATCTGCTTTTATCCCTGGACGCTGGATAGCTTAAAACCAGGTCATAGTTCAGGAGCTAATCCACAGTTTCAAGGTCAGAAAAATTAAAGCAGGGCAGATGGCCATAAAGATTGATCTCCAAAAGGTTTATGATCGGGTGAATTAGGATTTTCTCCAAGCTGTTCTTAGCAAGCTGGGTTTTAATGGTGTGTTCATTGGGTGGATATTGGCTTGTGTTTCCTCGGTGTCATTTGAAGTGCTTGTCAATGGTGGCAAATTTGACCAATTCAAGCCAAGTAGGGGGTTAAGGTAGGGTGATCCCTTGTTGGCATATCTATTCATAATCGGGCAAGAGGTCCTTTCTAGACTTTTGGAGAAAGAATTCATTCTTAAAAACATAGATGGAGTTAAAGCCAGTGCTTGTGCACCACATATTACTCATGTTATGTATGCAAACGACATCATTCTCTTCTCCAAGGAAACTAGGAACAATGCCGATGCCGTTGTCAAATGCATTCAAAAGTATTGTGAGTGATCTGGCCAGTGTCTCAACAACTTCAAATCTAGGGTATTCTTCTCTAACCATTCCTCTCACCAAAATCGCAAAGCAATCAAACACATTTTGCAGATGAAAAAATTGAAGAAGGATGCTATCTACTTGGGCTCCCCCCTATTCTTGTCTAGAGCCCGAACAAAGGACTTCAAATATATCATTGATAAGGTTGAATCTAGACTCACGGGTTGGAGGAGCAAGTGCCTCTCATGGGCAGGGAGAACAACCCTTCTAAACTTAGTGGTTCAATCCATCCCTATCTATGCCATGTCCTCGTTTAGCATTCCTGATAGCGTCTGTAACAAGTTAGATTCTCTATCTCGAAGGTTTTGGTGGAAGCTGAAGAATTCTGATGGGAGATTCCTTGCACTCACTGCTTGGGACAACCTATGTAAGCCTAAAACCAAAGGAGGTCTGGGGTTTAAGAAAGCAAAACAGATAAACAATGCTTTGCTATCCAAACTTGCTTGGATGATCGCATCCAAAAGAGATAGTCTCTGCATGTCTATTCTGAGAGCTAAATACAAAGTCAGAGATGATTGGCTGAGAAGAGAACCCCTTAGAAGTGCTTCTCCAGTTTGGAAAGCCATTGAAGGAGTCAAGGAAATCATTGTCAAAGGTGCATGCTATCTAATAGGAGATGGAGCCTCCATTAATGTCTAGCTTGACCCGTGGGTCCCTTGGATCCAAAAATTCATACCAAAGCCAACACAACTTGATTTTGTCGACACTCCCCTCATGGTATCCATGCTCATCAATGGATCATCCCAGCAATGGAAAGAGAGCCTGATCCGCCAATTATTTGAGACATCATCTGCAGAGGCAATCCTCTCCATCCCACTTGCTACGCATCGAGGCATTGACAAACTTATCTGGGTGCCTTGCTCTAAAGGAGTATTTGCTGTAAAATCGGCTTACAAAGTCGCCAACCCGCAATCTTCACAGAACGCTTTACCTGACCAGCTGTGGAGTAGACTATGGAAAATCTAAGTGCCTGAAAGGATCAAGATGTTGTTGTGGAGAATCGCGTCAAACACCATCCCAGTTAAAGAAATCCTAGCTCAGAGAATGGGAATAGATAATCAGGTGTGCGACCTTTGCCATGAAGCCCCTGAATCCTCTTGCCATCTATTCTGCCTCTGCCCTGTAGCCAGAGCTATCTGGTTTACTTCCTGCTGGGGAATGAGAGTACATAACCAAAACTTTGCCAACAGTGCCGATATCGTAAAGTTGGTCCTTGATCCACCTATTCCCTCGGCTCAGGAAGTAGACAGGGAGCACATCACTACAACCTTGGCTTTCGCTTTGGATGAAATATGGCTCTTGAGAAATCAATTCGTCTTAGAAGATACAGAGATTGATATTCTCTCAACTAGCAGCCGTATCGCTCGTAGAGTTGCAGAATTTTTCAATGTGCATAATTCGGATGTGCTAGCGCCCCCTCCTGTCTCACCAACTGCCTGGTCACCTCCTCCAGTGGGCACCATCAAGCTTAATGTAGATGCAGCGGTTGGATCCACATCCACAGCAATGGCGGTTCTTGCTAGAGATCACACCGGGGTTCCTATTAAGCTTTGGGCTAAAAAATATGTCAAATGTCTCCCTGTTCAAGCTGGAGCCGCCTCTGTACTTTGGGCCATCAACCTTGCCTCCGCTGAAGGTTGGACGAGAATCATCATTGAAGGAGATTCCAAAATTTGTTTCGATGCTCTTTCTGACAAAGACTCTCTGCCTCCTTGGAATATCAGCAACATTGTTAGTGATGTTTTTTCTGTTTTTTTGTCATTCATTAATGTTTCTTTTGTTTGGGTTAGAATAGATTGCAACATGGCAGCTCATGAAGCTGCCAAGTTTGCACTTCAAACCCCTGTGTCTTGTTGTTTTTCATTAGACAGTTTGCCATTGGTCAAAGTCACCGCTTGTAAGGTAGACTTCCCTCCCTGTTCTTTCCTTTCTTAATGCAAAGACATTGAAGTTTAGCCAAAAAAAAAAAAAAAGTACAAAAAAGATGAAAGAGAGAGATGGGAGAGGAGAGAAGAGAGAGAATGAGTTGATAGGATAATTTATATTATTTTATTGGGTTGTATGTAAAAATAAAAACTAAAATATTTGATGTATTGTTAGATCGGTTGGTAAAGTAGATAAAATAGTGTTTAAATATATAAAATAAATATTTTTTTACATCCCCATTGCTAGTTACTGGTGCTCACTGGATTTATTATTTAGTGAAAAAATTGTCCTAGGTTTCTTTTACGCTTATGTGTTAAAAAAAAAAAAAAGGAAAAAATATCAAACATAATTGCAGGATAAAATTGAGCTTTTTAATTATTATTTTTAAAATATTCTATTTTATAAAGGTCTCCAATTCTACTACAACCTTAAATGTCTCTTAAATGTCTCCCAATTCCATGCAAATTAATGGTAGGACTCCCAACCTAGTGGTGCACAGGTGTTAGGTAAGAAGAATATTCGCTAACCTATGGGAGTAGATAGGAAATTGCTAGGTAGATAGCTACCTTGGATTACTTAGCCTACTATATTATGTCTAGTTGTAAATAATAAAAAAATAAGTAGGCAAAATTCTAATTATATTCTTCAAATTTAGTCAATTATTATTTTTAGTCTTTTAAGTTTGTTTGTTTTGTTTTTTGTATTTTAGTCCATTAAATTCTCATATATTATTATCGCTTATCCATCCATAAAATTTGTAGTTAAACCCCCCTCTAAAATGACATAATTTTGGGTTTTTTTTTCCTAATTTTTTATACTAAAAATTTAGTTATATTAAAAAATAAAAAATATAGCTCTCATGAGTCTTGTGCGCATGTGTGAGAGAGAGAGAGAGAGAGAGTAATTTTTGGTAAGACCATCACCCACCACCATGAGTGGCTTGTCAATGTAGAGGGGGACGAAGAGAGGATCTACTTTGAGGTCAAGTAGGTAAAGTGAGTCAAATATATCCGAAATTATCCATGTCTCAACCTAAGGGTTCTTTGAAGGTTCTCGATGCTTTACTTTGAAAGTAAATTAGTTTTTGAACTTGCTTCAAAAGGCTGGATGGAGCTTTGAAGAGGTATTAGACAAATTGGGATTCGATTTAAAATTGAAAAATGAGCTGAAATTGATTTTAAAAACTAGACACATCCGTTTTGGGTGGTGACAGAGAAGAGGAAAGTAAGCAAAATCTGGCAAGCTTTTGGTTGTAATTTGAATTTTGGAATGGAGGTTTAGAAGTGATTTGTTTTGTGTAGAGTTTGGATATGTTTGGTTTGCATGTTCACTTTTTTTTTTTTTTTTTTCCCTTTTTTTCTCTCTCTTGTGAGTCTATTTGTTTCCTATGAAAATAGAATTTTCCAAATTGTTGGCTTAATCCACCTTGAGGTTGAGTCTGATAATGGGGATATGGGCAATTGCATTTTGGTGAGTTACGAATTTGAAAAGTTTTGGGATCTTTTTTTTTTTTTTTTTTTTTGAGAAGATTTTCTGGGATAATTTGGGATTGGATTATTAGAATTTTTTGCGGAATTGGACAATATTTTGTAAGATTTGGGTTTGGGATTATTGCAATTGTCTTGTACAAAATCTTTGTACCGTTTGGTAATTTTATTTTCGATTTTCAAATTTATTTATCTAAAAGAAAATATAATAGATTTCAATATTAAAAAATGAATTTTTTTAGAGGCCTGGTTTAATGAAAGATTGAATGGTTGGACTTGGACTAACGGTAATAACATATAAGAACTTAATGAATTAAAATGACAAAAATCAAATTTAAAGTACTAAAATGACAATTGACTAGATTTAAACGGTGTAATTTCAATTTTTGCCAAAAATATAAAAGCAACAACCCTTAAATTAGCTAGAATTTGTGGTTGTGCACCCTTTTGATTGCTGCCTCTAGAGTCTAGAGCACTATTATACCTTATTATGAGTTATGATTACAGTAGAATTGAAAGACTTTATGAAAGAAAAAGAAAAAGAAAGACCAACCGTTAATTGCGGGCACTGTAATAAAAGAATCACACAACTAAGCAAATTTTGTTACTTATTATGTTTTTGTCTGAAGTAGGATTACAAAACAAGCTAATCCTCTCATCATTTCGAAACTCTCAATTTGGAATAAAGGTTAGAGTAAGTTAGGATCTTAAAAAAAACATCACTAATTGGACTAAGCGATGTCTCCACATGTTTTTTTTTTTTTTTTGATAGGGATGTCTCCACATGTTAATTGACTGATTAGCATGTGAGAGAGTTTTAGAGATAAGTGCAACCGATTAGTCGTTTTCATTACTTACTGGAAAATTAAAAAAAAAAAAAAAAATTTAAAAGGGAGTAGTCAACTAGTCATTCTCATTATTAAAAATATCGAATATATATTTATATATGAAAGGAGTAACCAAGGAAGGTCCACATGGGGTTGGCAAATGAATAAGCATTCAGTACGTAGCACCCTTAATCAGTAATTATTGTTATTATTTTGTCAATCAATCAGTAATTCAGTTGTTGCCTCGTTGAATTTTTTTTTTCTTGATATCTTATTTAATTTTTAAAGACTTTATCAATTAACATGGATGGAGCCATTCATGGACCGGGGGCAATGCCCCCCCCCCCTCCCAATTTTTTTTTAAATAATATAATTATATAACTATATATTTAGGTACTAATTTTAGTAATTTTATTCAATAAAATTACATTTTGTTCTTCCTTAATGATCATTATAAGAAAAATGCTACAGTTACAAACTTTTTTTACAACATTTTTACAAATTATTGAGGTAACAAATTCTTACTAGTTTGCATTTGAGTTCATCATTTTTTAACTTACTAATAACCACTAATCACAACAACAATTTGTAAAAAATTTTGTAGATATAATATTTTCTTCCTTTTAAAGTCTATAATAAAATTTATCGATCTAAAATCTAATATATATATATATATATATATATTTACACACACAAGCCCAAAATATTAGTCCAACAACAAAAATAACTAATAGGCGATTGCAAAGCTATTTTTTTTTTTTTTTTTGGAGATTAATCAACTAATTTTACCAAAAACAAACAACTTAGCCCTTTAAAAAACTTTAAACAAAATAATTTTGTTCTTACCAACAAAAGACACGCTCTACACACACATAAAATTAAAAAAAAAATTAATAAAAGAAAACCTCTATTGGCTAAGAAGTAAGCAGTAGAACCAAAAACCAAAGTCACCGCATGTAGCTAACAATAAAACCGTCCCCTTAACTCCAAGTCTTGACTCCATCATTGTCAATTAAGCTAATTGGAACCCACTATTTTTTTATTTTATTTTTTAGAAGAGCCTTGTTGAGTTCATAATCTTTTCACTAACCGCTTATTTTATGAATTTCAATCGACCATGCTTTTACCTAAGTGGGGAAAAATAATTAAAAAAGAAAGAAGTATGCTTTAGTTTATTTATTTTAAGAATCGTGCTTTAGGTTAGTTATACATACACAATGTGTCTAACCACGCTCTAAACTTTTATTATTATTATTTGAGAAGGACCACGCTGTAAACTGATTATCGAAGAAAAAAAATTACATTAAAAATTTAAAACCATGATTATTAGGTCTTGCTCCGTTGACTACAGAGTCTTGAGACTTTGAGAACTACAAACGTAAATCTAGATGCCGCAATTTTACACGGTTTCTGCAAATGCTTACACATTAAGCAACTGACTTTTCTCCATGTTTGGCCTTTGACTATAATAAGTCATGCCTTGGGAATTGGGATGTTTTAATTTAACTGTTTTTAGCTTACTGTACATTGATTCATAAATAAAACAAAAAAAACATTGACTGTACACTTAAATAGTTTAAAGTTATTGAAGTATTTAGCCTATTTGGGATTACAACTCAAACTTACATTTTTACATTTTAAACAATATTATATATTTTTTTATATATTTTTTTACTCACATATATTTCAAAAAACTACAAACAACATTACTCAAATTACTCTATCAAACACCCCTTAACTTTAAAAAGATTAAGTATATTTTGTCCCCAACTTTTAAAATTAATTTTATTTTTGTCATCAAAGAATTAATTATGTAATTTCATCTTTTTTTTTTTTTTTAACACATTACAATGTTATCCTTATTATCAAATTATCAACTGACTCACATAAGATACCGACGTGCCTAATGGATTACTCAGGTGTTATGTTAAGTAGTTTACATATAAAAAAATGTATAATTTGCCTAAAAAAACTATGTCAATAATTTAAATGGCAACAAAAAAACCATGTTAATATGCCTTATTTTGGATAATAATCTCCTCTCATAAGTATGTAAGTTTAAAGAAGAAGAAGGTGTTTAATGTTACAATGATTTCTCTTTATGGTTTCAGTAATCTTAACCTTCATTCTTTTCCATCCAAAAAAAAAAAAAAAACCTTCATTCTTTTAAAGATAAGGTCTTTGGTTGGCTACACAGATAATCAAGAAAAATCAAATAAGGCAAGTTATGGGCAACTTAGGAGATCTTCTAATAGTGTTAACACATTAATAATAGACTCTATATTAAGCTGATTGGAGATAAGAACTATAAGAGTTAAAATAGTTCAAGCTATGACTTTTCTATAATTTAATAATTATTAAATACATAAAATGTGAATTGGATAATAAATTACGGTTTGTTAATGTAAAATATTGTAACTCAATTGGCTGAAACCTTTTGGTATTTTTAAGGAAGATATTTAAAGTTGAAAAGTATCAAAACTCCCTAATTTCAATTATTGATATATTAGAAGAAAAAAAAAAAAAAAAACTTACAATCCACCAATCTCCAATAAAATTGAACTCCTTGATCTCAGTTATTGATATATTAAAATAAATAAATAAAAACCTTACAATCCACCAATCTCCAATAAAATTTTCGTTGTTTTTAATCACTGTGTAATCAAGGGTAACAAAAGAATTTCACTTAAATTTAAATGAAAAAACAAAAAAAAAAAAAAAAAAAAAAAAAACGAAATAAAGAGGGGGGAGAGAGAGGAGTGTAAGAAGCCTCCAAAGTATAAACTCTAGAAGACAAAGTCAAAGAAGTGTGAGGTAAAAATATAATAATAATAATAATAGAATGCAACGAGGCGTGTCAGCCGCCTTGGACCTCTGGACAGGTCTGGCCCAGAGCCATAATTATAATTTATAAACTTTGACAAATATGAAATTTTCTTTGGGGGTGATATATGAAATATTATCACAACCCCATAGTCTTCTCAATATATTCAAATCAAGCTTGGATAAATAATTAAGATCGGTTTGGTATGTGTATTTAAATAATAATTTTAATTTTAAAAAAATATATATAAGTAAAAAAATATAAAAAAAAAAATATATATATATATATATAATATTATTTAAAAACTAAATATATGGACTTAAACACGTTACCTCACTGCCGTTAATAAGTTTGAAAAAAACAACTCATTCCCACTGAACAGTGACAGAGTCCTTTATGCGCGTATTTCTGGTTTTTACCCATCAAATCAAAATTACATCCGGATCCCACCGGTTTGTTACACTATTTATGAACTGTATAAAATATTGGAACTTGCCAAACCTAGGACTTGGTTTTTCTTTTTATGATTGAATAGGTCGTGGTTCTTGGTCTTCTTTCTTTGGTTATATTAGGACAATTGGGTTAGGCTTTGATAGTGTCTAACTATTTTTTCAACTAGTTCTCCACTCTGCCTAAGTAAAAGGGTATTCAATATTCAAAGCCATTACATAAAGCAACAAGTCCTTTCATTTCCTTTGTGTTCTACTGGTTTTTTTTTGGTCAAAAATTTGTATTTTTTTTCCCTGAGATGGAGAACCTTTTGGGTCTGCTTAGGATTCATGTCCATAGAGGGGTGAACCTTGCAGTCAGGGATGTCAGAAGCAGTGATCCTTATGTTGTTATCAAAATGGGCAAGCAGGTAAAAAAAGATTTAAGCTATTTTGGAGTTTTCTTGCTTCTCTGTATGCATTTCTTTGTTTCTGGGTTTTTGGGTTTTGATGGTCTTCTCTTGGGACTTATTATATGTTTTGCTCCATGCTTGTTTTGTGTGAAAACCGCAATCTTTTATGATTGATTGTAAAGGGCTTGATCTAATTTTTGTATTTTAGTAGTATGGTTTTTGGTGTTGAACTTCAAAGCATTTTAGATCATAGAAAATTTAATATAAAGCTTGCAAGACTTGTCTGAGTATGTCCTTGGTTAACATGGTTCTAGATAGGTTCTCAATAAGTAAAATCAATAAAAAATTTGAAGCTCAATTTCTGTCGAAATTAAAAATATTTTGATCTGACAAAGGGTTAGCAAACACGGTTAAAACTGTCTTTAAATTAGTATAGTACCCCTATCGGAATTCGCGCCTATAATGACGGTTGATTTTCTCTACTATTTGGATTTAAAATTTTCTCAAATAGTTTCTCAATTTTTTTTTTAATTGTGCTACCATTTTGCTCAACTGATAAATATGTAGTATTTATTTTCTTTTTCTAAAAACCAAAAAATTATTAAAAAAAAACTGAGAAATAATAGAAAACTAAGAAATTTGTGTATTGGTCCTATCATAAAAAGCAATTACCATTGAAAGTAGGCAGAATAAGAGAATCAAATCCTATTTATATATATATATATATATATATTTTTTTTTCTTTTTCTTGTTGAAGTATTTGCATCTGAAATTAGGCTTTGTATGTTTGTGTCTCTCGCTCTCCTAGTTACTGCTAGTCGACACCACTGTTTGCTTGGATGGCTATATCTGGACCACAGTAATCAAAACCATGGCTATCAAACTTTTTGTTTGGTTCCACTTCCCCAAACCCAAAGGAAAAAAAAAAAAAAAATCAGCTGAGCTAAATACCTTTTTTATAGTTGAATACTGAGAAACATACCCAATCTTTTGAATCTCTCTTTTTTTCTTTTATAAAATTAAATTTTAATTTCTTCCCCTATGTTTTATTAATAAGCAAATATTAGAAAACATACATTTTATTTTTAAATTTTTTTATCACTCTCACATATTTGAAATAGCACATGCTACACTGCACTTCTAAAAATTTAGCATTTAGCACATTTGGTGCTAGTGCCCTCGTGTGTGAAAAAAGGAGCAACGGTTTTTGGCTTTTGATGCTAGTTATTTAAACTGATTTGTTGTAAATGGTAATATCTGATGCAGAAGCTGAAGACTCGTGTAGTGAAGAAGAATATCAATCCAGAGTGGAATGAAGATTTGACTCTTTCTGTAGCTGATCCCAGTCTTCCAATAAAGATTGTAAGTGTTATAGTTCTTGTGACATTGAGCTCAATTATATAGGAAACCTGCTATTATCATGATATACATGTTATGTTAAAGGAACTGTAGTTGTATTGTTCATTCCATGATACAACAGAAGAAATCTACAACATGTTCAATATCAGCATGTAATGCAGTACAAATGAGGTTAATTTTACTCAGGAATGAAATACTGTCTCTAGAGCATGATACCCTAAACGAATTTTGTTTTATTATTTATTTATTAATTTATTAATTCTCTACATAGATATTCTATACTGGAACTTCACTAAATATTTGAATTACCGAATGGAAATTTGGTACTTGTTAATTTTAAGATTCAACTAGAAAATCACCTATTTGTGCTTAAATCATGAATAAATATGTATAAGAGATTTCACTAATAATGTTATGGATATGGTACAAGTGGGATATTAAGTCATAGTCCTGTGTACTTCGTTACTTCAATGAGGGAAACGCAAACATTCAATTGATATTCAATCTTCTGAATTCCTTATGATTGCAGTTTGTATTCGACAAAGACACATTTTCTCTGGATGATAAAATGGGGGATGCTGAGTTTGAGATTGGTTCATTTCTTGAAGCCTTAAAGATGCGCTTGGAAGGCCTTCCTAATGGAACAATAATTTCAAGAGTACAACCAAACAGACAAAACTGTCTAGCTGAGGAGAGCTGCATTATCTGGACTGATGGCAAAGCTGTTCAAAATATGGTTCTTAGACTGAGAAATGTGGAGAGCGGCGAGGTGGAACTCCAGTTACAGTGGATTGACATTCCTGGTTCCCGGGGTTTGTAGATCCATCTACTCTATTAATTTAATGGCTCGCTTATTGTAAATACAGGATTGAAGCATCCTTTTTTGGCAACAAATGAGGCTGTTCACTTTGTTTCCTTTGTTCATAGATGTTAAAAGAGGAGTGAAATTTAGTAGTGTAATCCTCCCATGTATTGTTATCAATCATATGGGATCTGAGTAAACAGAATGGCACAATCGTTTGTTTTCTTTTTAATAAAGACGTGGTTATTTGCTAATTTTCCTTTTTCTTCTTGTTTTCTAATCTATCCATGCGGTGAAATGTCCTAACTGAAGAGCAATCATAGAATTATTAGTTACCTACTTAATTCATGTTCATGAGTATTTCAACCTTTAAGGCCAAACAACTTGTGGAATATACAAAAGTGCCTGAGCAAGGGTGACGATTCTTCTACCAAACGGGCCTTAACCTCAAGCCTTGCACTTTTTCGGTACTTCCTTGAGTTTATGAATGTTCCAACTATCTAATTGATGCAGGGCATTTCAAGAGGTTGTTTAAATGTGCAGCCTAGACACAAAACAAGTAGCAACAGTAGCTAAGTTAGCCGCCACCCTAGCACTCTTGTAACTAACTAGTTACATGATTGATTAAGTATTGGCTAATATGATGTAGACACTTGTCAATCATCTAGAAGGCTACTAGTGTCAAACAACTAGTATAAGTACTAAAATGTAAGCGCATTGTAGAGTAGTTTTTCTATGTGAATGAAATAATCCTTTGAGAGCTTTTCTTGAGAACTTTGTGTTCTTCGCAAAGGTGCCTGACCACCTATTGATTGTTCTAAGCAATTCAGCTCTTTCATTGTTTCTAAACCAGAAAGCTTTAAAATTGCAGGGTCAAACAAACTTGAGGACAAGTTTGCTTTCAAAGAAAGGGAATCCTGATGCAGATGCATCTACATTGGTATAGCAACAGCATTTGGTGTGCTGCAACAGAATTAGATTAATGATACAAGGCAACTGTATTAGTCTATAACATCATACGAATCTTGTTGCAGCCAAGAGCACAATTTTTGTGGCAGCCAAGAGCTCTTGAAGTCAAGTGCTTCTTAAGAGGGAGAGTCTAGATGCAGGGCATTTCAAGAGGCTATTTACATGTGCAGCCTTGACTCAAAACCAGTAGCAACAGTAGCTAAGTCAACAACCACCCTACTCCTCTTCTAACTAACTAGTTATTTAGTTAGATAATTGATTAAGCATCCAATAGGATTTAGACACTTGCCAATCATCTAGACGGCTATCAATACCAAATAACTAGTATAAGTACTAGAATGTAAGCACTTTGTAGTTTAATTTTGTATGTGAGTGAAAATAAGTCTTTGAAAGCTTTTCTTGAGAATTTTGTATTATTTGCAGAGGTGGCTAGTCATCTCTCAATTAGTTCTAACTTCTAAGCAACTCACATCCCATTTAGTTCTAATTCATATCACAGCCCATCATTTTCCCTGCATCGCTAATCAAAGTCAATCATAAACAATCGATGAAGCTTTCTTATATCTAATTTGGAATTTTAGTTGATTGCAAGAATCTAAGTACCAAACCACTTAATACTTTGAAGTAAAACATTCAAAATTTTCCAAGGGACATATCAAACCAACTAATGTCATGCATATAAAAATGTAAAATTCCAAATTAGATATAAGAAAGCTTCATCGATTGTTTATGATTGACTTTGATTAGCGATGCAGGGAAAATGATGGGCTGAGGTAAAAAGAAATTCAGTGTTTTTGCCTCTTTGGACCAAGTTCTGAAAAATCATGAAGTGCGACTTGATTGTTGTTTGGGCAGCGATGGTGACAGAGGATGCTTCCATGAAGGAGCTTTTGTTTCCCTAGCATTGATTGAGACTTCGAGTTGCCCAAACAAAAGAAAAAGCCTTTGCTATCTTTTACCATAAAATACCATCATGGACAAACATTACATAGATGTTTTCCTCTCTCTCCTTTTTTTTTTGTGTGTGTGTGTGTGTGTGTGTGTTGGGGGGGGGGGGGGGGTGTATAAAAGAAGTGGTGAAACAAATGGTATAAGAATTGCAGTCACAAAGAGCAGGTTATAACCCCTTTGTGATGTGAACGGTGAAAAAAAGAAATTACAATTGCTGAAAAAAGTTGTGAAAAAATTTTGTTGTGAGATTTATTATAAATATTTTTTTGCATAAACTGGGAGATTTATTGAAAATAAACACAGGAACACATTAACAGAGTTTTACAACACAAACAGAACAGCCACACAGGACTGAATAAACAGAAAGTAAACTACAACTCCAACTACACAGTACAAACAGTAACAGAAACATGAACTAAACAGTTGCAGACACTACACGGGATGAGACAACCCATGGAATCCCAGTAAAGACATTGTAACAAAAAAGGTGGGGCATGTGTCATATAGAATCTCTCTCTCTCTCTCTCGTTCTGAGATGCTCCTCTTTTTGCCAACCTATCCAAACATGCTCAATGGCCCTGCAATCCAAGATTAAGTTAGTAAATTCAAGTGGGCAATCTGTATTATAAATTGGATAAATTGTTAAAAGAATTTGATTCCAAGTTCCCTTTATTTGACCACTCAGAGTCGGAGGTCGGAGCGGTGGCTTAGTGGTTAGGTTTGGTATGTGATATGGGCTCTAAGTTCAAATTTTCGAAGGCTGAATGAAGCCACTGTTGCTCTAATTGAATCTAAGTTCAAGTTATTGCTTCACATTTTTAATTTATTTCTTAGTGGGTATGGATTTATTATACGGTGGGGGTGCTTGTGCTTTATCTTTTTATTCATTCATTAAAAACAAAATTCCTTTATTTAAGGAAATTGAACAAAGAAACTACGAGGGAGTTCAAAACATCTTCAATCCCGAGTCTCAACTCTTTCTTCTCTCTTTTCTATCCAAACGTATAAAATGTTGAAAATAAGCAGCCATATTTGGGTCCTTTTATCTTTCCTCACGATCCATACATTACTGAAGCCCAATCTCACTTTGTATACCCATCAATGGGGCCTTTCAACTTCCTAAAAATAAAAATATTAATCTTCAGAAAAAGAGATAGGAAAAAAATTCCAAACTTGGCGGATAAAAAACAAATTGGTAAAACATAGATCCGAAATCTTAATACAACCATTTAACAATTAACATAACTCGGATAGTTTTTTTTTTTTTTTTTTTTTTTGTTGATGGGAAATGCGTGAACTTTATTTGAAAAATCAGGAATAAAATATAGCATCTTGAATCACTAAAGATTCAATGAACGGCGGACAATCTTCCACCCAAGTTACATGAGAGTCAATATCTTTTGCATATGCTGCAAGAGCATGTGCGGACTTATTGGCTTGCCTTTTCACATGCGAAATGTCAAAGGTCCTAAACTCATGCAACCTAACACTTGTCCCTGCTGCCACTATAGTAGAGATAGATATTGGAGCATTGGTGGGGTCCGCAAGTGCATGGCATGCAATACGTGAGTCTGATTCAAAAATGACGTCCTGTACTCCAATGTCTCTAGCAAACAGAATAGCTTCATCCAAAGCCTTTGCTTCGGCTTCCAAAGGACCTAAAGGGAGCGGCATGCGTTTACTCATGGCAGCCACCACGGAACCTCCATGATCTCGAATAATAACCCCGACCCCTATCATGCCAAGACTTGGAAAGACAGCAGCATCCACGTTTGTCTTATACCATGGAAAATTAGGTGGGGTCCACCGAATGTCAGCATCTTCTTTGAACTAATTGGAGGGCCGTTGGTGAGCAAGCTGGTACTCTCCAAGGATAGCTCGAGCACGTACCAGGATGTCACGGGGTGACTGGCGGGTGACTCCAAGCCGAGTTTTGTTCCGATCAAACCAAATGCACCACGCCGTCGTGACGGTGAGCTCAATAATCTCGGTGCCGACGTGCTGGGTGAAGAGCAGGTCCCACAAGAAGTCCATGAAATCTCTGTATCTAATCCCAGTTCTATCAAAAGGCAAATCAGCTAAGGTCCAGACTTCTTTAGCTAGATGGCAGTCCCAGAACAGGTGTCCAGTAGTTTCCGGGTCGAGTTTGCATGCATCACATGTGGAGTTATCCAAGACATGTCGGTGGTAGAGATTTGCTTTTGTAGGGAGGATATTTTTGCACGCCCTCCAGGTGAAAAGCTTTATCTTATTCGGAATGTGGAGATTCCAAAACTGCCTCCAAAAATGGGTTTGAAGCTCGCCATGGGAGGCTTCCGCAGCCGAGTTTCCTTGAGTCATGGATATGGCCACTTTGTATGCACTGTTCACCGTGAACTTTCCTTTTGGATTATATGCCCATATTATACGGTCCCTTGACTTGTGTTCACTTAGTGGAATACCAAGAATACATGCGGTGTCCTCTGGAGAAAAAATTTCGCTAATTAGATTTTCATTCCACTCCCCCACTGTTTGAGTCAATTAAAGAGCTCACCTTGGTGTCGTCTGGAAGAAAGCCTGGTGGAGATAACACCCTGAAGGTTGAAGGTTGCGGTAGCCAACGATCCCTCCAAATGCCTATATTTTCACCACCTCCCACTTGCCAACGGTAACCTGCCTTTATGACTGGCTGGGTCGAGAGGATGCTTCTCCATGCATATGATGACCTCGTGCCCAACTCAGCATGCAGAAAATCTGTGTTAGGAAAATACCGAGCTTTTAAGACCTTGTGGACCAAGGAGTGGGGATTATTTTGCAAGCGCCTCCCTTGTTTGGCTAGGAGAGCTAAATTAAACGCTTTTAGGTCCCGGAAACCTAGCCCACCTTTCTCCTTAGGAGCACATATTTTTTCCCAGCTAAGCCATGCCATTTTATTTTGACCATCCTTCTGGTCCCACCAAAATCTACGTATCATCCCAGTCATGTCGTCACAAAGAGAGTCAGGAAGCTTAAAGACACTCATAGTGTAGGTTGGTATAGCTTGTGCAACTGCCTTGATAAGTACTTCTTTGCCTGCTTGAGAAAGTAATTTCTCTTTCCATCCTGATAACTTGTTATCAAGCTTCTCCTTCAAAACCCTGAATGTGTTCTGTTTAGATCTCCCCACCAGAGAAGGTAGACCCAAATAAGTCTCATGTTGGTGAATAACCTCTGCCCCAAAACGGTTCTTGATTTCTTCCTGCATGTCCTGTGGAGTATTCCTGCTAAAGAAGAGAGCTGTCTTTTCTTTATTTAGCAGTTGGCCCGAAGCCTGTTCATATATTGTCAAAAGATTCTCTAGATGGCTGCATTGTTCCGGAGTGGCTTGGCAGAAAATGATACTGTCATTTAAAAAGAATAAATGGGAGATCCGTGGGCCATGGGGACAAGCCGATACACCTCTAAGAATTCCAGTTGATGTGGCTTGATTTAGAAGCGCTGATAGACCCTTTGCATAGAAAAGAAACAAGAAAGGGGAGATGGGATCCCCTTGTCGCAAGCCCCTAGAAGGGGTTATGTGACCCCGGGGTTTTCCATTAATTCTGACAAAGTAACAGTGGTAATGCATTGCATCATAAGATTAACCCATTTGTCATTGAAGCCCATTTTTTCCGTAATTCTTCCTAGTTAATTCCATTCAACATGATCAAAAGCCTTACTCATATCAAGTTTTAAGGCCATCTCACCAATCTTACCATTAGTTTTTTTGCTGAGGTAATGCATAGTTTCAAAAGCAACAATGACATTATCAGTGATGAGGCGATCAGACGCGAAGGCACTCTGGTCTTCACTAATAATATGTGGCAGAAACTTTTTTAGTCTATTGCCAATAACTTTGGATGTGAGCCTGGAAAGCACATTACATAGACTTATGGGCCTATACTGGGTTATTTTTGTGGGATTTTTTACCTTGGGTATGAGGACAATGTGTGTTTTATTGAAATTTGGAGATACAATACCGTGGTTCAGAAAATCAAGAACAGTTTTGATGACACACTCACTTGTAAGAGACCAAAAATGCTGATAAAAGAGGGGAGGCATACCATCGGGGCCGGGAGATTTTTTGGGATGCATCTGCTTAAGGGCTTTGTGGACTTCATCTACCGTGAACGTTCGAGTCAAAAAAGTGTTCATCTCTTCTGTAACTACTGGTTGGACTGCATCAATGAGCACTGAAGTATTTGAATGTCCAGTTGAGCGGAAAATATTTTCAAAATACTCCAAGATGATGGTTTCAGTAGTGTGGTCATCCTCCTGCCATTGTCCCGCAGAGTCACAAATGCCTAGGATGGAGTTTCTTTCCTTGTAGTTTGAAGCTTTTTGATGGAAGAAAGTAGTGTTTCGGTCACCATCCGTAATCCACAAATTCCTCGAATGCTGGTGCCACATGGTATTTTCAGCGTCAAGCCATCGGTTCAGGGTAGTTCGTACCTCATGGATCTCGACACTGTTTTGAATGGGATGGTTTTCCAAAATCTAAAGTTTATGTTCAAGTTTCTTAATTTGCTTCCCAACATGGCCGTACTCATTTTTATTCCACGCTGACAGGCAATCACGACAACTTGCATGACAGTTTATGATGGAGACTCCCTCAGTTTTATAAAGTCCTTCACGCCATGCCTCCTGGACTACTTCTTCACACCGTGGGTCCTGGAGCCACATGGCCTCAAAGCAAAATAAAGGTCGAGAGCGAGGTCTCCGATGGGGACCGGGTTGTTGCATGCGGATGGATAGCATTGAATGGTCAGATGATGACATGGGAATGTGGTGAACTGTAGATCTAGGGAAAACCAACTTCCATGCATTGTTCGCAAGGGCCTTATCCAGGCGTATGTAAATTCTACCTTCAGTAGGGTGGTTGCGAGACCAAGTGAAGGGTGAGCCATGGTATCCTATGAAGTTACACACATGGATAGTGCTTCGAAAGCGATCCATCTACCTAGTTGGTCTTAAACACCCCCCCCCCCCACTTTCTCAACTTGACTTGTGATCTCGTTGAAATCCCCCACACAGAGCCATGGAAGATGATTGGAGCACCCAAGGGATTGAAGAAGTGCCCAACTCTCATCTCGTTGACTGGTATTAGGGTGTCCATAAAAGCCTGTGAATCTCCAACAATGTCTTGTGGTACACAACACATGAGCATCAATAAACCAACAGGAAATTTTTTTTACGTGTACCTGAGTTCCTGGTTTCCACAGAAGAGTTAAGCCACCACTCTGCCCATCACTAGAGACTACCACTCCTTGATTATAGTCCTAGTGTTGTTTTTTGGCGTTTAGCTGATCCGTAGAGAGTTTCGCCTCCATTAAGAAGACACAAATGGGAGCTTCCTTTTTCCATGCTCTTTTGAGAGCATTAACTGTTTGGGGGTTCCCAAGCCCCCAACAATTTCAGCTTAGGACACTCATTGGACCTGGCAATGCTGCCAAGCAGTCACCGTCGATTCCATATTGTCTGTTATAGTTCGTGCCATCATACTGTCTTCTTCAGCTAGCTTCTGTTTCTTTTCCAAAGTTATGTCATTTGACTTACACATTTCCTCTGGCTTACGCTTTGGCCCAGCACATGGTAAAAAAACTTCCTGGGCCGTAGTTTTATTTTTGGAAGGCCTAAGCCTTTTCCAAGTTCTTTGTATTGGGTCCATTAGCCTTTTCAGCCCAGTCATGCTCTTAATTGATAGGCCACAAACTGAATGACCCCTTGTGATAGAAATTAATTAATTAATTAGCCAAGTTATTAATTAATCAATTTATCATGTCAACGCGTGGTAGCACAAACAAATCATCAATAAACTAAATATGCAACGAAAAATAAAAAACACGGTGATTTGTTTACGAATAAGGAAAAACCTAACGGCAAAAACCCCATCGGGTGATTTTCAGGTCATCACTCCCGAAACTCCACTATTATCACAACAAGCGGTTATAAGTAAAAGAATTTCAGTACCTCACCAACCTACAGTTGAACCCTTACCCCAATACCCAATTGGACTTGTTCTGTAGTGACAATTCCCCTTTCAGATGCACGACTCCCAGTACATGACTAACTAATTATGTGGATCCTAGTACGCGACTTCAATCACCAACTAAGAAGGTTGTTGGTTGAAAAGTTCTTCAGTTCATCCAAACGATGAAGATCAAGAAGATGCTTGGTCACAAAACCCTACGGTGCACATACACAGCAATTTCTTCAAGAGAAAGAGATGAACTAGGGCAAGAATTTCGTCTCCGGTCACAATTTGCTTGAACAAAGTTTGCTCAAAACTTGTGCAACTTGTGAACACTTTGACGGCCCTTAAACTGATCATTTTATATGTCTAGGGTTAGGAGAAAAGAAAGCCCAAAGACACATTCACGGATCCCAAGAAAATCAGATTGAAATTCTGAAAATCTTAAACCTCGACAGATAGCAGGTGTCGAGCAGTTGTCAAGCAAGTGTCGAGCACACCGAATGAAGAACAGCTTCCTTAAACTCGATAGATACAGCTGTCGAGCTAGCTGTCGAGCTTTAATGATTTTGCACTCTGAACTTGTTTTCTTGAACAAACTTGAAAGCTTCAATACTTGATCTTGAAACAAGGTTTCTTGAAGTATTTAAAACATCCTAAATCTACCCAAACACAAGTAAAGTGCATTTTGTCAAAGGATAAGCCAATTACATAAAATCATGACATATGTTCTTAACAAGTAAAACACATATGTCCTAACAATCTCCCCCTTTAGCAATTCGTGACAAAACCACAACAAACAAATGAATAGATGAGAGAAGTCATAAATCACTCAACTCATATTCACTTGTTGAATACAATAAAATCTATCCTAACACAAACTCTTGAAAAACTTTGCAAGAAGATAATTTATGGCAAGTAGACTTTGACAACCTGTATTTCTGAAACACTTTAAATAAAAATCATTAAGACATCTTTGTGTGAAACAGAGATAATAGATTGCATATAAGTATAAGAAATATGTGTATAAAGAGAGAAAAGAAACAACACATGAAGGGGTAGGTGAAAGAAAAAACATACATTAATATAAAGAAAGAGATAAGTACAATGTATGTCTATAAATGGTCACAAGACCTCATGTACAAGAGTAATGTATCTAAAAAGAAAGAAAAGAAAAGATACATACTATCCTCACTACATCCCTTATAATGTATCAACACTCCCCCTAACAAAATGATCCTATACTAACTCTCCCCCTAAGATGGACTACTCTCATACCAAAACTACTCCCCCTTTTTGTCATGAATAACAAAGGGTAAGAGTGTCAAGTAGACATCTCATCGGTAGAGCTAGCATCTCCATCAGCATCATCATCATCACCATCATCATCATCCTCATCCTCAGAAGCAGAAGCCACGGGAGAAGGTGGTGAAGGAGTAGCCTTAGGAGCAAAGCCACCCATAGATGCCTGTCGTCATGCAATACGACCGACACAAACGTTCACTTGATACAACTCCGTAGAGAGTGTATCGAGGCGAGCATCCATGCGCTGCAGCTGCACCATGATATCTCCTAGAGACACATTGCTCGAAGAAGAAGGAGGAGCCAATGTGGATGGAGCCAAACGGGATGGAGCGGAACGGGAGGAAGGAGCTGCTGAATCCGACTACCACAATCGAAGCTGGGCCTCACTACGTTTAACGATAACGTAATCTATGGCATACATGACGGTAAAATGGTCGGAAAAGGGAAAAGGAACGGAAAAATGGCGTAGAATCCTCGTGATAGCGGAAGGAAAGATGAGCTTATCACGGAACGCCGAATTTAGATGAACATTTATAATGGACAGAATGAAATGAGAAGGGAAGTCTATGGTAAGATGCTCAAGAAGAGACAACAAAAATTGAGTATGAGGCTCTGTGATGGAGTTATAGTGAGATAGGGGATGCAAAACAAAAGTCATCACCATGTTCATGAATCTGGGACCTTTAGCAAAAGGTCGACATGGTGTAAAAAGACGCTTACCCCAAGAAGAGGGGCACTCACAAAAAGCAAACATGAGCTTATCCCTAGACACAGTCCTTAGACGCTGATAACTAGGATAGTCAGGAAACTCTATCCTAAGGACGCGAAGCACATCCGCAACCAACTGCAGTGTGATAGGAATGCGCGTACCCCGAACGCGAGTGAAGAAAAGAGGTACTGACCGATCAATCCCGTGCATGTTGGAGTAGAACTCCTGGATAAGCACGAGAGCACAGGTGACCGGGACGTCACACAGTGACTCCCATCCCCTATTGTGAATGACAGAGGGAAGGTCGGTGTTTGCAAAATCCGTCAAAATGACTTGGCTTTCCGAATGAATGCCTCGTCTAGAACAATTCTTTGAAAATGCCTTAAAGGCATCATCATCACGGAACCAGATATGAGATAGGGTAGGATTAGATGAAGAAGAAGCACCGGAACGAAGAGGGTTCCGGGCTGGAGTGGATTTTCGTTTAGGTGCCATAGACACGACTAACGTAAACTAACAGAGAGGGAGAGAAAGAATGACAATCAGAAAAGTCCCAAACATTTTCAAATATATCAAATATATTGAAAAGAAGTACGTATGCATGGGAAATGTATGAACATGTGACATGCAAAGGAAATTGCATCATGGGCTCAGCTCAATCCAAACCTAACAGCACACAAACATATAGCACACATCTAAATGCCTAGCAATACCATTGTAATGCTAATGTGATGCAATGTATAAGGTTTTAAACACATTTAAGTGAAAACCCAACCCAAAATTTCAATGAAATCTCATCAATTTTGAAAAACCCCAAAATTTTTCAAAAAACCCCAAATCCTAGGTTTCAAAACATGAAATGCATGAATGAGAAAGGATTAGAAGCTTACCAAGTGAAGAAAAACTTGAAAAACCTTGTAAAATCCTTGAGAACCAAGATAGGAGTGAGATTGAAGTGTTTTAGGGAGAGAAACAGAGAAGTATCGAGAGAGAGATCAATGGAAATGAGAACCGGATTGCGCAGAAGCCTTATATAGGAAAGCTAGTAAATCTCGACAGATGTAGGTATCAAGAGATATCGAGCTATCTGTTAAGGAGGTGTAGAGGAAATGCTCGTCGACAGCTGAGGTGTCGAGGAGGTATCGAGGATCAACACATCAGACTTAAGAACAGAAGCTCGATCGATCCACCAGGTATCGAGAAGCTATCGAGCATACAGACCCAATCTCGATAGATCCACCAGGTATCGAGGTGCAGGCGAGATTGTGATAAGAAAAAGCTTAAGGAAGCTCGACAGATAGCCAGCTATCGAGAAGGTATCGAGGAGGTGTCAAGCCAGCTTTTAAAAACAGTTTTTCGAGATGTGAAAAACACAAACATGAATGCAATCCAACATGCAACTCAACCAACGATCCAATCAATATATTAAGCTCTCAAAAACATCTCTCAAATGAAAATTTAAGCACATGGATCTTCAAAAACACAACACTAAACAAGTCTAACCAATTTTATATTTCAAAAACAAGTCTTAGACAGTTTAGTGAGCATACATTAATACATACAAAAACCTTGTGATGGCCAAATCACATTGTACTTGTACATGTATCAAGAATAGCAAATAATATTGCGTGTTGTGTGTGAAAAACATCACAAGATTGCATAAGTGTATACATGTTATGGCGATTTGAGATTTGAGAAAATCACTTTCACTTACACAATCATAACTGCTTGATGGGGACTATCACCTTTGAGGTACATCCTATAACTCCCACATCTCCTAGAATACACGCTTGCAATCATGTTTAAAGCATTTTTTTATCTTTTTGCTTTTGATTCTTTGCATATTTTTCTTTTAAGCATATCATGCATGAGCATATTAGAGAAGGAAAAGAAATACCCAATGATATTTGGCATTTTAATTTTGCTATGCCTAAGCACACAAATGTCATTGACACTGCACTTTTGCTATGTCGAAGCATACAGGTGTCAAATTATGATTGACGTGCAACAGTGATGAGATGGTTATTTATGCATTTCTCTCAGGATTTTTTAGTCCTTCCTATCAAAAAGAGTGATATGCGTGTTAAGTTTAAGAGACAACTTAATCGTACTCATCATAAACACGAGCCACAAAGCTCACTTACTTAGTTGTGCATAGAGATGCTTATCTAAGTTACAAGTGATACAAATTTTAGAAGACTTTGTTTCAATGGCCATCCAAGGTACACAAGTACCAATGTACAAAAAACACACACTGTTTTTGTATTTTCTGATTTTTCAATTAAAAAAAAAAAAGCAAAAACTGAAAAAATAACCAAACAAAAACATGTTAAACAACCAAAGCATAAAAACTAGACTGACTTAAAACATGAAAGCAAAACACATAAGTAATGCACAAAAAAAAAAAAAAAAAAAAAAAAAGAGAGAGAAAAGTGACAGAATCACTTGGAGCCCTTTTCCTTCCACACCTTGGAGGATAATTTCCTTCTAGCAAACCCTTGAATCGGTGGTGAAGGAGAAGAATTAAAACTATTCAAGTTCGAAAGGAACATAAGGGCTTTGAGAAGATCTCCAAGGGGAGTAAGAGAGGATTGAAGCTGATTCTGGTTGCCAGATGCTATCATGCCGTTACTCTGTTGAGTGGCAAACCACTTGTAGCAATTTGGTCGAGTATGACCGGCAGCTCCACAATGATGACAGAGATGCTGCTTCTTTTGTTTAGACTTTTGAGAGTTAGCCTTCTTAACCCTCGGGTTTTTAACAACTTTCTTCTTAAACTTAGGGGGTGCTCCTAAGATAGATTTACCCTCATTAGCTAATTCAGTTTTAATCTCATTGTTCTCAGTTTTAACATTATTAGCAGGAGGAACAAAAACAGTAGTACTAGAAGAAGCAGTATTAGAGGAAGAAAATCCATACCCTAAACCTGTTCTATCTGAAGTAGATTTCTGAATGCTTAGCATCTCATCCAGCTTTGCGCTTGAACTCCTCTCCAATTGAGCTCTGACTTGAAACAGCTCCTCTTCAAGCTTCTTGGTCTTTTCAGCCAAGAAATTGTTCTCGAATCTCAGTGCTCCAATAGTCTGATTAGCCTCATCAAACTTTGTGGAAAGCTCCTCACGGTCAAGTTCCACATCACTGAGCTTCTTGGTGGTTAGCCTATATAATTTCTCATGCTTCTCAGAAAGCTTATACAGCTTCTCATAGGCTGTATGGATGTCATTTTGATCATCCATCTTCTCAAACTTAGATTCCACCAATTCCTCTTCTTTAACCACATCTTCAACAATCCCATAAGTAGGATTAACAGTGGCCGTGAAGGCATTTAAGATTCCGTCATCCTCATTGTCGGAATCATCCTCAGGTTCAGTGTCGCTTAAGGTAACAGCAAGTGCCTTGCTCTTCCCAATGCTCTTGAGGTATGTAGGACACTCATACTTCATGTGATCGAAATCTTGACACCCAAAGCACTTAGGTCCTGAGGGAACAGTGTACTAACCACCTTCTTTAGCATCCTTCTTCCCTTTGTCTTGACCTTTTAACTGAGAAGAACTAGATTGCCTGCGGTCCTTGTCGAAACCCTTTCCATTGGCATTCCTCATAAACTTCTTGAACTGTCTGGTGATGTAGGACTTCATCTTGGAATCTTCATCATCAGAAGATTCATCTATTTCACTGCTCTTGGCCTTCAGTGCCATACTCTTGCTTTTACCCGACTTGCCTATTCTTGTCAACCCTAACTCGTAGGTTTGCAAGTTTCCAACCAGCTCAGTCAGAGGAATCTTGTCAATATCCTTTGATTCCTCTATTTCCGTAATCTTGGCATGAAATCTCTCGGGCAGAGATCTGAGCACTTTTCTCACAATCTTGGGTTCAGGAATGGTTTCCCCAAGATTGAAGGATGAGTTCACTATGTCCTTTAGCTTGGCGTAGAACTCATCGAAAGACTCATCCTCCTCCATCTTTATCTCTTCAAAGCTTGTAGTGAGCCTCTGAAGCTTTAAGTCCTTGACAGCCTTAGTACCCTCATAGGTTATCTGGAGAATGGTCCAAGCCTCCTTGGCAGTTTCAGTGGAGGATATCTTCTTGAACTCCTCATTGGTGACAACACTAAACAATGCATTCAAAGCTCTGCTGTTGAAGTTTGCCGCCTTAATCTTGGCATCATCCCAGTCGACTGGCGCTTCTGTAGGCTTAGTCCAACCTATCTCTATAGCTTGC
Organism: Quercus lobata; assembly: GCF_001633185.2. NCBI lineage: Eukaryota > Viridiplantae > Streptophyta > Magnoliopsida > Fagales > Fagaceae > Quercus > Quercus lobata. The sequence goes on along the minus strand of NC_044905.1, from coordinate 57,411,082 downwards.
CACACTTTCTCATCTAAAGACTGTCAGAAAACTCTCATGCGTACTTTCCAGTATGCATAGTTAGTGCCATCAAATAAAGGAGGTATGATTAATGACTGTCCTTTATCCATGACAAACAGGGGTCAATGGATCAACACAACAAATATTAAATCCTAATCAGAGTGTGCCTGCTTTGATATCACTTGATAGGCCACAAACTGAATGACCCCTTGTGATAGAAATTAATTAATTAATTAGACAAGTTATTAATTAATCAGTTTATCATGCCAACGCGTGGTAGCACAAACAAATCACCAATAAACTAAATATGCAGTGGAAAATAAATAACACGGTGATTTGTTTACGAATTGGGAAAACCTAACGGCAAAAACCCCACCGGGTGATTTTCAGGCCACCACTCCCGAAACTCCACTATTATCACAACAAGCGGTTACAAGTAAAGGAATCCTAGTACCTTACCAACCTACAGTTGAACCCTTACCCCATCACCCAATTGGACTTGTTCTGTAGTGACAGTTCCCCTTTCAGATGCACGACTCCCAATACGTGACTAACCAATTGCGCGGATCCCATTACGCGACTTCAATCACCAACTAAGAAGGTTGTTGGTTGCAAAGTTCTTCAGTTCATCCAAACGATGAAGATTAAGAAAATGCTTGGTCACAAAACCTTATGGTGCACATACACAGCAACTTCTTCAAGAGAAAGAGATGAACTACGGCAAGAACTTCGTCTCCGATCATAGTTTTTTGTGCAACTTGTGAACACTTTGACGGCCCTTAAACTGATTCTTTTATATGTTTAGGGTTAGGAGAAAAGAAAGCTTAAAGACACATTCACGGATCCTAAGAAAATCAGATTGAAATTCTGAAAATCTTAAATCTCGACAGATAGCAGGTGTCGAGCAGCTGTCGAGCAGGTGTTAAGCACATCGAATGAAGAACAACTTCCTTAAACTTGATAGATGCAACTGTCGAGCCAACTGTTGAGCTTTAATGATTTTGCACTCTGAACTTGTTTTCTTGAACAGACTTGAAAGTTTCAATACTTGATCTTGAAATAAGGTTTCTTGAAGTATTTAAAACATCCTAAATCTACCCAAATACAAGTAAAGTGCGTTTTGTCAAAGGATAAGCCAATTACATAAAATCATGACATATGTTCTTAACAAGTGAAACACATATGTTCTAAGATTAATGTCCAGCACGTGCTCTACAGAAGCATCAACAAGGTAAGTATCATGTAATCCGGGATCTGGGGAGACAGCTTGTTGCAGGTTGGAAGGATTACTCTCAAGTGGGTCGATTTTAAACCTTCCTTTTGGGTAACGGTTGATTGTGGCATTAAAGGAAGTTATTTATTGCGTTATCAATTTCCGCAATATATGTGTGGAAGAGATTCGGGTCTGACAGGATCTCCATATTTGTCGGCGCCTTCTGCATGGCTGTTTCTGGAATTGTGGGAGGTGATGAATCGGGATGGTTGGACTGTCGTACTGGGTCCGCAATGGCCGCCGTTGTGGATGCGCTAGTCGTGTGCGTCAACGGCATTGGATGAGGGGGGTGTGGTGGAGCACGGGGTTGGTTGGGCTTTGGCATGGTTGTCTTGCTTGCTAGTTCGGGTTGTTGGAGGTTATTCAAAGGAGCACGTAGCCATGCTCCGTACTGCTGATCTTCAGTATTCAAAGTACCGCCATTGTCAATCCAGAGTGCACAGTCTTTTTCGTCATGGTTTAGAACGCCGCACCAGTAACAGAAGATCGGTAGCTTTTCGTATTGAAACGCCAGCCATTGTGGTTCAGCCTCCCCAGAGTTTACCATCCTACCTCGACAAAGGGGTTGGGTAATGTTTATTTGGACACGGACTCGTAGGTAGCAACCTCGGCACTCCCCTGTAGTAGAGATGTCAACTTGCTCAATGGTGCCTAGAGTCCTACCAATAGCTTCAGCGGTCACCTTGTTCATCTGTCGGAGTGGAAGGTTATGGATTTGAACCCAGAAGGAAGTGTAATCAAAGGTGGCGTCGTCCACCGACTCCTCACCCATTGGTTTGTACAAACCGATCAAGTACTTGTCAAACGTCCACAGTCCCTGCGCTATTATCTTCTGAGGGTCGGCGTCATTGTTGAAAATAATAAGCACCGTGTTGGAACCTAGATCCCGGACCTCAAAGTTCATCACAGACCGCCACATACTCCTCAAGGTTCGTGTGAGTGCCTCCAAGTTGACGCTCTGTTTAGTGAAGAGTTTTGCGATGAGGACATGATTGTTATTTTCTACTACGAGTGGAAGATCAATAGTGCTATTTTCTTTTGCTTTAAGCGACAGTCGGGCCCATTGGTTTGCAAGGTCATCCATGGCAGCTAAAGGTTTGAGTGGTGGGAGGGCTATGGGAATGAGTAAATGGGAGGGAGTAGACGGGTTCGGATACAGAGAAAAAAAGAAGTTTCCACCTACGGGGAAAAAGGACTCTATTCAGTGAATAGAGAGGAGTTTCATCACGAGGGGGACCTATGTGAGAAAAGTCGACATCTAGTTCAATCCAACTTGGATAGTAGGTTAGATTTTTTTTTTTTTTTTTGGTGTTGGGGGGGGGGGGGGGGAGAAGGACCTTGCCTAAACCTATCAGCTAAAAACAAAGCGTCAAAAGCCTTTTATTTCTTCAAAAGTATCCGGATAAATATATAGGAGGAAAAAAATTTATTAACATTCATTTATGTCCACTATTTCACTCATTGGTTGATATAAGAATGTTCACATTTTAACACATAAAAGTAAGTGTGAAAAAATGATATGAAATAGTACATAAACAAATGTAAAAGCTATTGAAATGGCAGTTATGCAACAAAAACTCAAACTAATTTTCCCCCAAAGTTAGATACTCAAAAACTCTATATACCCAAAAAAAAAAAAAAAAAAAAAAGTCATCTCCCCCTAACATGTATTTTGTAACCCTAGAAAAAATATATCACAATCCCCCTGAATTAAAATAGCAAAAACTATTTTAAATATTTAAGCAAGGTATCCCAAATTTCTCCCAATTTTTGTCATGATTTGACAAAGAGTGCAGAAAAAACATGAAACTCTCGCAAACAAAGACAACTCCTTATATGAAGAGCACATGTTAAAAATAAATTTCTCTCCTCTCGTCCCTCCTCTCTCTAAAAAAAAAAAAACCCTTTTGGGAAAAACAGTTTAGGGAAAATTCTAGAGATGAGGAAATATATAGAGACACATTCTAAAATTAAAATAATAAGGGTTCACATGAAACACTAATATTCTCTCTTTTATTATATGCAAAATTGACACTATGTATGCTGACACTTCCAAACATAATCATTTAAGACTATACAATATAGCATCAATGGTATAAAAAATTCAACATGCAAGGTGTTTTCATGTGTCAAGATGTCTTGTGAACTAATTAGAACACATACGAAAATAGTAATATAAGTGCTTTAAATCGGGTTTATAATACATTACTAACTAGAATACAACTACCAAAGGGCCTAATCTTTGTGTGTATTCTAATAAGTATTACTGTTTACTAAAAAAAAAAAAGATGTCTTGTGAACTCAAATCAACCTCAAAATTTCGTGTGTATTCTAATAAGTATTACTATTTACTAAAAAAAAAAAAAAAAGTCTTGTGAACTCAAATCAACCTCAAAAGTAGAGAAAAAGTTATAAAGATAAACATGATCAAAATTTAAAGGTCTTCAAGTCAATCAAAGATGTTTGAACTTGTATCCTATTGAAAAAATACACGCAAAATAATAAAATAGAAAGCACCATAACACACAAAAATTAATGTGGTAAGGCTATCTCCAAGCCTACCTCCTCAAGTAACGCCAACCAAAATTCACTATTATTAATAGGAATTGCAATCACACAAACTTTTAAACATAAACTAACCCAATACACCCAAAGTGTGATGCCCCAATTTGATTGATTGTGTGATGTGTGTGAGTGTGTGATGAGTCCCACATCGGGTATTTACTGGGTTGAACTGGGCTTTATTAACAATTACAAGGAGCTTTAATTGTGACTAGTCTTTTTGAGGTATAGCGCAGATGTGGCTAGCGCTTTTCCTTGGTTCGTTAGGAGACTCACTTGCCTTTAATTGAGTTTGCTTATAATAACAGTTACCATTCCAGCATAGAGATGGCTCCTTTTGAGGCATTGTATATATTGGCCCTTTTGAGATCTTGGATAGAGTGGGCAATGTATCTTACAGGTTGGCATTGCCACTAGTCTTGTCACATATTCATAATGTATTCCACGTATCAGTGTTACGAAAATACATGCCTGATCCATCACATGTTTTGGAATATGAGCCGATCAATGTTAGAGAGGACTTGTCTTATGAGGAGCAACCGGTGCAAATTATTGATAGGAAGGATCAAGTGCTACGTTCAAGGAATATATCCTTAGTGAAGGTGTTATGGAGTAATCATGCAGCTCAAGAAGCGACATGGGAAAAAGAGGAAGACATGAAAGAAAAATATCCCTATCTATTTTCTAATTGAGGTACGACAAGTTTAGAGGACTAAACTTATTTTAAGAGGGGAAGAATGTAATAACCCGCATACTTTTATTTAAGGTTATTATTAAGTTTTCTTTTAAATATAATTGTTGGGCCATAGGTTTTCTTTTTATTAGTAACTGCAGCCCGCTACCCCACTAAGCCCACATCTTTAATACAAACTACATGGTAGAAGAAGAGACAGTCAGGGTTTTCATAGAAAGGGTTTTATCAAAGAGGCTAAGAGGTTTTTCTTTGGAGGTTGTAGCATATACAAGTGAAAGGGCAATCAGATTGTTCAAGGTATGATTTCTCACCGTTAGAAACAAGAATTAAGGAGTTAGAATTTTATTATAAAAGAAACTTTAGTGATGTGTAGATTTGTTGAATTGGTAATTTCTTAGATTATGGTTTTACGTGGTTTCAATTATTCAGAAATCTTGATTGTCACTGTTCAGACCCTTGAGCAAAAGCCGAAATTGTTAAACCCATGTATAAGGCTAGCGTCACTTTTGTAGGGCCATATGAATTTTTGGGCTGCCGTAACTCTAACTCTAACTTGCTGGAAATTTTGCACTTGACCCCACCCTTATGTCACTTGTTATCTCTCACTTTTGTCAGGGTCCTATTCTTCTTATTATAGCTTTAATGGTCTATTGCCTAGGTGTTGACTAATTCCAATCAAAATGATACCTTAAGGTCCAACGTCTACTATTCTTTAAAAGGTTAATGATAGATTTGTTTCTTTTATCCGAATTGTAATTTCATCCCAAAATATTGTGGTATTAAATCCATTAGGGTCAATGAAATTAAGTCCTTGAGCAAAGTCATAATAGATTCGGCCCACAGTTTTCTTTGGGGTTATATATTTAAATCTTATAGTATTAGCTGCTGCCTATGGGTTTGATAAATTCAAGGAAACACATTTTTGGGTAGAGATGCTTGGCATTAGTGCTATCATTTAGTTCAGCAAAGTATTTTACTTGTGAGTCAGTTTGTATAGGTTAGTAAGATTTATATTTTATGGAGGATTTTAAGTAATTTCCATGATTGATTCTAGGTCCCATCTAAGAGTATTTGAGACTATTTGGAGGGTGTTTCAGCTGGACTTTCAGAGTTGTTCAAGTGCTGTAAGTAATTATGCATAATATGCACAAGTTTTGTCCATTAGGTTCTTAGAAGTTAAAAGTTTTCAAAAATCTTGTATTTCAAACTTGTATTTTCTAAAGTTGTCAAAAGTATTTTTGTATCATTGAAAGAGAAATTTTGACTATTAAATAAAGAGATACTTTGAATTCTAAATAAGTTTTGAATGTCCAAATCCCATTTAAAATATGATTTCTAAACTAAACTATTTTCCGAAATTAATTGAGTTTCAATGTAAGTTTTCTAAAAAGGTTCTTGTTCTTTAAGTTTGTTTAAAACCATGTGATCTCAAGTCATATTCTTATTTTTCAAAGGGTATTTAAGACGTTTCTTTTAGCAAATTGGGTTTTCAAACTTTCTCAAGAATTGTAAAAATATTTATATAAACTCTTCAGTTCTTATTCATTCCCTAAGAGAGTCAAGCATCCTTGATTTATGTTCTATTCGATATTGTGATCTTTGATATGCCTTTGTATTTGAAAAGAAATTGTTAATATCAAGTGAATTATTATATTTTGTATAAATTTTGCTTTGTGATATGTGACTCAAAATAAGTGTTTTTAGAATTGATCAGATATATCAGATATATGTGTAAATCCGCTCACAGGATTGTATGTGAGAATATGTGATGTGTATATGTGACATTGTGCTTTGATCAATTATATGTATGTGGTTTCTAATGATTTTAAGATGTGATTACAATTGTAGTAAATGATTCATTATATGTGTTGGAATAATTATTTTTGATATCATTGAATGAGTTTGTGAAAAATCAAAATACTCGTGCCTGGCTTGACTCTATTCCGTTGTGTATTCTGTATAATTACTTACTAGATGTGTGGCTCACCCCATCAATTACTATTTTTCAGAGTAAAGTATAGTTGGAAAGATAGAACCGTTGGGTCGCTTTGTAAGGTGCAAGGTAGAGCATGGAAGTTGTAGGCGACTTCAGTATGCATTGAAGACTTATAGAATTTTAGCTACCTTATTTTGTAATTCATGTTTTTATGGAGATTATTTCCCATTTGGGGAGTTTAGACTTTTTTTGTAAGAGGTTTTTAAGAGTATTATTTCTTTGGAGTATTGATTTATTTTGGATTAATTATGTTTATGGAATTATATAAGTTTAGCAGGTTAGTTATGCATCTAAATTCATGTTCCATGGATTTGGGTCGTGACACAAAGGTGCTCTCACACTAACTCACTAGGCAAAGCTAGTCTTTACCTCACACAATACAAAATTTTGCTCCTAACTCTCACACACAACAAAACTATGCTACCACTCCTTTCTATAAGGGACTCTGTATCTCCTTACCAATTCTCTTTTCAATGTGGGACTACCACTTTCAACATAATTAGTGCACTTCCTTATTCTTCTAGCTGATGTGAGATTCCAAAACAAATGAGGGATTCTATAACCTTCTTCTATCATGGGTTGGATTCCACATCTCCTTACCAATTCTCTTTTCAATGTGGGACTACCACTTTTAACATAAGTAGTGCACTTCCTTATTCTTCTAGATGATGTGAGATTCCAAAACAAATGAGGAATTCTATAACCTTATTCTATCATGGGTTGGACTCAACAAATCTCCACCTCAGTCTATGGTTTGTCTTCACTAATACCCTTTAGGTACTCCCTTTGCACCCACTTTGTGGGTAAGGGTGCTCACCTCATTCTCAACAAGCCATACTATTAATTGAGTTTGAACCTCTCACTTGCACTTGTCTCCACAACCATTCTTGTACTCAGCATCACAAACACGTCAATCACATTCTCCACATATCTTACCTTTCTTATATCTGTCTCCACAAAACAAATGAGGAATTCTCTAACCTTCTCCTATCATGGGTTGGACTAAAAAAAACTCCACCTCAGCATATGGTTTGTCTTTACTAGACCCATTTGGGTATTCCCTTTGCACCCCCTTTGTGGGTAAGGGTGCTCACCTTGTTCTCAACAGGGCATATTTTTAATTGAGTTCAAAGGGAGTACTTGTCTCCACAACCATTCTTGTACTTGGCTTCACAACCACCTTAATCACATTCTCCACAAATCAAACCTTCTTATATCTATGATTATCTTTCCTTTGTGGTGTCCTAACCAAAGGCACCTCTTTGCATTTTTCTCCACTAGGCATTCTACCTCTGATAGTCTCACTAAGCAACTTGTATAAACTCTTGAAAATTTTCTCTCCTTTTATCACCACCAAATCACCTTTAGTAACTTTCATAATTCCGCCTCTTGCAAAATATCCATAACCCAAAGAGTCTAGTTGACATATATAATGAAATCAAATTTCTTCTAAGCTCAGGTACATGTCTCTTCTTAACCAAAGTCTTCATAGTTCCATCAAACATATCATAACTTTTATTGTACCTATTCCCGGTCAAAATGACCAAATACCACGTATGGCTGAAATTTTTAGCAAAATAGCACTGTTCGTAAATGATGTAGGAGAATACCACCATTTTGGAACTCGATTTCACAAATATTAAGTTCCACGAGTAAATTACATAGAGCTCGATTTTATAAATATTGAGTTCCACGTGGCATTTTTTATTAAGAAAATCCACATCACGTGGCATTTTTTACACATGGAACTCGATATCATTGAAATCGAGTTCTATGTGGAAAAAGGGTGGCATTCTACTACATAGTTTGTAAATAGTGCTATTTTGCTGCAAATTTCAAAAATATGTGATATTTGGCCATTTTGACCCCTATTCCCACAACATTGAATTCCAAATTATTAGCCAACATAACAAACCCTTCATCCCAAGTCTTGTAGATGTCAAACCAATCTCTATTGCAAACATATAAAAGTAACACACAGAATTAAAAAACCCATGAGTTTTCAATAGAATCCACAACTTTGCTAACCATAAGAAGATCATCACAATCTTCGTCATCACCATATGTTGTAGAAACAGTTGCAGCCATAGGCTTTTGACTATCAGGACTTTTCTTGAAGTTTTCTAAATCATCTTTCAACTTCTTGATTGATACTGATAATAGCCTCTCTCATGGAAATAATAACACTAAGTCATTAATGTCCTTCCTTGGTCTAGACTTTGATCTTAACTTCTCCCTGACTTTTCCTTATCATTCTTCCCATGTGACCAGCTCCTACCATGATTTGAATTAAAATTCACCATTAATACTAGAACTTCAAAATTATTTGTTGGCTTCTTGACCTTCTCTGTTTCCAACAAAATTGGTTTAAAATCTTCTAACTTTAATGTCTCTTTACCAACTAACAGTGTAGTCACTAGAGTCAGTAGAGTGTCATATGAAGGAGGGAGTGAGGTTAACAACAATAGAGCTTGATCTTCCTCATCAATCTTAGTCTCCATACTTAATATTAATAATTGAGTAGTCAATCTACTAAAAACATTCAGGTGATCACTTATGTCGGTAGCTTCAAGCACAATCAATAAAACTCTTTCTTCAAGCACAATTGATTTGTCAATGACTTTGACATATATACCTTCTCTAACTTTTTCCATAACTCTTGGGGAGAGTCTCATTTAACATACTAAACTTTACGGCAGGGGAAGGACTAAAACGAATAGTATTCACTGCTTTCATATCAAACTCTTCCTAGTCACCATCAGACATAGCAGCAGCCATCTTTGACACTCCAAGCAACGCCTTACTCAATCCTTGCTACACCAAGACGTCTTTGATAGTGCTTTGCCAAGACCAAAATTATTTTTCCCAACAAAGATCTCCACCTCAAACTTTGTACTTGCAATCGCCAAGAGATTGAGCTAATAGCTAGCTTTAATACATTTTTTTTTTTGGGTGTGAATATACATGAAAAATAATAAAATAGTGAGCATCACAGCACACAAAAATTAAAATGGTTAGGCTAACTCTGAGCCTACCTCCATGAGCAATGCCAACCAAAATTCACTATTATTAATAGAAATTACAATCACAAAAACTCACCAAAAAAATCTCAAACATAAATTACCCATAACCCAATACACCAAAAGGTGTTTTCACACTAACACACTAGGAAAGCTAGTCTTTACCTCTCTTGTACAAGCAAAGCTTTGCTCCTAATTAACTCTCTGTCACGCCCCGAACCCAATTATAAAGACAAGCACATGACAATCGCCGCATGCTTATAAAGTAAGAACCCTACAAGTGTGTAAAGCCTTCTTAGCAACTAAAATTTATCCTCAAAAATTAAATCAAATAAATGCAAAATACCTCAACAATTTCTTTATGAATAGATCTCCAATAATTTAAAAGGAACAAAATCCAAACCTCATGTACATAATGCCAATTGGCTAATAAATATAAAACTATTAGAAGACCATCCAATCCCAAAATCACTAAGCTTCTTTCCTGCTCACAACACAACATCAAAACTCTCAAAACTTGCTATTCTTCACAATCTGAAACTGAAGGGGAAAAGGGGAGTGAGTTGACAACTCAATAAGTAACCAAAGTCCTAATAAGTTCTATCAAACAATAGATGTGTAAAGTAATAAGATGTAATATGAGTCCTCAAAAGTTATAATATACTATGGGTTTTCAAAAATAATGAAAGAAGTTTCAGTCTTAAATAATAAGTTGCAAATATATCACATACTTTAATCTGACAAATATATCATAGATGGTTTAGAAAGTAATCAGTTTTCCATATATCAAAGCTATAACTTACAATATGTTCCAAAAAAAATACATAATTAGTTTTAATGACTCAAATTAGTTCAAATACTCAAACATTTCCAAAATCACATATGTAGTTTTAAGGACTCAAAATAATTCAAATACTCAAACGTAATTCATATTCTTAACAATCTTATGACTATGGTCACGCTATATCCCCATGACTAGATATCATAGTACCAATGAATAAATTCCATTGACTGGGTATCAGAGTATCTATGAATAACTCTCATTGGTTTGAGTATCAGAATACCAATGAATAACCTCCATTGGCTTGGGTATTAAAGTACCAATGAGTAACCCCCATTGGCTGGGTATCAGAATATATTCATAGTCAGATTATTCATAATCAAATATATGAAATCATAGTTTCTAACAAAAATATATCTTATTCAAATACACACACACACACACACACACACATACACATATATACTCATATATTCAATATTCAAATCTATTTGTGATATTTCTATAATTCTTTTCTTTAAATCAATATAGCTAAAAAACAATTAAATAAAATACATCATATATTCGGTAATCAGATATATTTGTGATAATTATTTACTTGAAATCAGTAATACAATAGAAATAAAATTGTAACAACTATAAACAATTTTCAGTAATTAAAATATGCAAAATAAAACCAATTAGGATAAGGTTACTTATGTCAACTAGCTCACCACAAAGAACTTCTCCCTAACACTTTTTCTAAAATCCTTAGATCTCACCTAACAAATTTACAAGCACCATTTACTCAATAATCAAATAATTCAAGAAAGACTTATAATGGTACCCGACTAGAAGAAAGACTATTAAAAATATCCCATATTTGTCTGCTTATCTTACACCAAAATTCCACCTATCATAATATTTTTCTATATAGATATATGTGTGTGTGTATATTATGCCGCCATTAACGCCTTAAAAGATAAGGCTATAGCTCCTAGTGCTATATCACACTAGGAAGACAAGGACGTGGGTCATCCTTCAAGTACAACACTTACATTATAGATCTTTTTTTTTTTTTTTTTTAGCCGACCCATCTTCATCAAAATTCATTATTACGTATACATTTTTATTTTTATTTTTTATTTTTTTTTTATGACTTGTTAGACCTTAAACCTAAACCTATTCTCACTAGACCTTTGTTTTTCTCCAAATCCATCTATTCGGTACAGTTTCCTGACACAAACACTATGCAAAAACTTGACCCCTCACTCGCTTAAATCTGTAGCTTCAATATGCGCTTATCACTGAACTTAGAAAAATCTGCAGGTATGCTGTCCAGTTTACAAAAAAATAAATCTAAGATTTTCTTCGTTTGCATCCTTAAAACTTTTGAATATTTAAATAGTTTCATTACTAGTCAAAATACCCACATAAGAAAATATTCTAATACCACATAAAGTTTAAATTTGATAAAAGAACAAGATTTCTTAAGCTTTTACCTTAAGGGTGTAGTCAATTCTTTTTTACTTCAGTCCTTTGGGTAATCTCCTCTCTCAAAATATCCCTCCCTATACGTTGATTTAATAAGCTTATATATAGTTAGGGTTTCAACCTTATTTTCTAAAAACTCCCTTATAATTAGAAATTATAAAATTGGCCCCACAAAAAATTTACTTAAATATCCCTCCTTTTAAATCTTTTTTTTTTTTCGGGGTTTTACAATCTCCCCCACTTATAAGAATTCAGTCATCTAAATTCATCACAAACTGAAGCAATTTATCATGCTTCCGCTGCGCTACTCTAAAGCCACAATCATATTGGTCTATGCAAATTTATCTCCCATCACCAGAGTAAGAGAAATTAAACTATGAAGAATTCCTCTTTTTATATTTTTATTTTTTTTTATGCTTATCACTTGACCCGAATTGCACTATAATTTACCTCCATGGTGAATATAAATTTCAAAATCCACATGTTCAAGTAAACCCAGTAAAAAAAAAAAAAAAGTTTCTTCAATATGTAATCTCCAATAATTCTAAATGGTGAAGGAACCTCCAAGGTTGTGATAAAAGAAAACCACAATCAAAGTCTACCGTAAATCATTATACTCTGACATCCCATTGAGTTGTACATTACTTCCACTTAAATATAAGTTCAAAACTATTTCACAACATATGCATAGACTTTTCCTTCCTCAAAATTTGTAAAATAAAAATTTCCAAAGCAAATGGAGCCATGATGCTTCTGCCACATAATCTCTTACTCAATTACCCATAGTTTAAGAACAACTATATTACAAAAAATATAAGATTTTTTAAAAATATACATATCTCTAGTCTAAATAGCTCTCTAAGTTCCTTTCAATATGAATAAAAGTTCCAAGGCCCATTCGTTTAGATTAACCACAATAACTGATTTTCCATCAATTTTTAATTTCAACAAAATTCCAAGGCCTAAGTAGTCTCCAAAAATTACAACTAGGGAAATCCACAATTTTGAGATTCACCATAGACCATTGAATGCTAGCATCCGTTTAATTCTCTACCTCAAAATCAAGTAGTGCATCCAAAGTTCCAATCCTTCCTAAGTTCAAAACAAATTTACAACATATGCGTATATCACTATATCTTTTCTTCCTCAAGTTTTGAAAGATAGAAATTCCAAAGTCTCCATAAATAATCTATTGAGCATTGATATAAGGGTCTGTCCTAGAACGTCTATCTTAATCATAAATTATCTTTACAAATAAGTAACATTTATTCACCTTTAATCTCTAGATGATACTTGGGTTGGAACTCATTGAAGAGATGGGTTCCTTATAATTACATTGCCTATTATGAAAACAAGTCTCTAAGTATACATCGGCTAGAAGGGAATAGTCCATGAAGTATCTCAAACCCCTTTTTTGATTTTTTTTTTTTAACTAGCAAATAATATTGTCCTAGCAGCCTAGAACTTAGAGTACAATGCAACTTTATAATTATTAACCACTTTTCAATATGAAACAAATGTGCCACAACTGACTATAATTCAAATTGTAATAGTCTTTCAAAATAAACTCTCTTGCCATCCCAAAACCTTCAATATCCAATCAAAATTATGGTTCACTTGTCCAATTCAATACTACTACGTTCTTGTGTTGTATCCACCTTATTTTTAAATTGAGCCAATCCATTAACTCTTATCAGTTAAAATTCAAAGAATTACATTTCTGGCATCATAAATTATCCCCCAGGATATTAAACAATCCTCCAAGTCCATAGAAAGAAAATTAGGACCTCAAACTTCTAAGTAACAGAACATGTCTCAAAAACATTTAGGGACTACCTCACACATAAATTAGGGTATGGTAATCCATGTAGGTCAACGCTAACAAGGACAATGATCCAAAAGAAGGTCGGTCCTTAACATTAGAATCCAAGGAATTCCACCAATATATTGCTAAATTCTTTAAACACCCTCAGAATTTATATAATAACATATAATATAATGTGAACTACAATAACCACAAATTGATTTTCCCTTCACACTACAAACTTTCCATTAATTTCCTAACTCCATATAAACTAAAATCAAGGAATCATAGCTCTAACATCAAACCTTAACCCCGAAATAAAGTTCTGCAATAGTCAATTCCCTAATAATGATTAAGCACTCCAAATTTTGAATAGGGCATATAGTAAACTATCAGTCAATAATTAAACCTTTGAGAATCTCCTACAGATCAAACTAACCTTAGGTAGGTTGACTATATTAGGCAAAACTATCAAATGAGTTTTCAAAAGATCAGTCACAAAACAGCAGGAAGATTTCCTTTGCTTGTTCTTTTCTCACTCTATTTTCCTTTTAATAAGAAGAAGAAGTTTTACTAACCAATCTGATCAATTACGAAATTTTCAAGAATAAAATACACCCACTTAATACTAGTATAAGATCATAGAAGTATATCAATTAAAATCCTCCCTTTTGTATTTATAAGTCACGTATGCATAACCACATAGACATAAATATCAAATCCTTCAAATATGACCTAACAAATCATCATATGATTGAACCACACTTACACTTCTCATCAAGTCATCAAAAGAACACTTTCTATGACCTAATAACCTTCATAAACAATAACTACAATTGTAATGCCTAGGGCACAGATTTCATTCTAAATCAAAACCTAGCATAAATCTATAAGATCATAACCTAAGCTCTGATACCATTAAAATTGTCACGCCCCAAACCCAATTATAAAAACATGCACGTGACAACTGCCGCACGCTTATAAAGTAAGAACCCTACAAGTGTACAAAGCCTTCTTAGCAACTAAAATTTATCCTCAAAAATTAAATCAAATAAATCCAAAATACTTCAACAATTTCTTTATGAATAGATCTCCAATAATTTAAAAGGAACAAAATCCAAACCTAATGTACATAATGCCAATTGGCCAATAAATATAACACTATTAGAAGACCATCCAATCCCAAAATCACTAAGCTTGTTTCCTGCTCACAACACAACATCAAAACTCCCAAAACTTGCTATTCTTCACAATCTGAAACTGGAGGGGAAAAAGGGAGTGAGTTGACAACTCAATAAGTAACCAAAGTCATAATAAGTTCTATCAAGCAATAGATGTGTAAAGTAATAAGATGTAATATGAGTCTTCAAAATTTATAATATACTATGGGTTTTCAAAAATAACTAAAGAAGTTTCATAGTCTTAAAATAATAAGTTGCAAATAAATCACATACTTGAATCTAACAAATATATCATAGATGGTTTAGAAAGTAGTCAGTTTTCCATATATCAAAGCTATAACTTACAATACGTTCCAAAAAAAATACCTAAACAATTTTAATGACTCAAATTAGTTCAAATACTCAAACATTTCCAAAATCACATATGTAGTTTTAAGGACTAAAAATAATTCAAATACTCAAACGTAATTCATATTCTTAACAATCTTATGACTATGGTCACGCTATATTCCCATGACTGGGCATCAGAGTACCAATGAATAACTCCCATTGGTTTGGGTATCAGAATACCAATGAATAACCCCCATTGACTGGGTATAAGAGTACCAATGAATAACCTACATTGGTTTGGGTATCAGAGTACCAATGAATAACCCCTATTGGCTGGGTATCAGAGTACTTATGAATAACCTCCATTGGTTGGATATCAGAATAAATTCACAAGTCAAATTGTTGATAATCATATATATGAAATCATAGTTTCTAACAAAAATATATCTTATTCAAATACATATATATATATATATATATATATATAAATATATATATATATATATATATATAATATCATATATTCAATATTCAAATCTATTTGTGATATTTCTATAATTCTTTACTTTAAATCAATATAGCTAAAAAACAATTAAACATAATATATCACATATTAAGTAATCAGATATATTTGTGATAATTCTTTACTTGAAATCAATAATACAATAGAAATAAAATTGTAACAACTGTAGACAATTTTCAGTAATTAAAATATGCAAAATAAAACCAATTAGGATAAGGTTACTTACCTCAACTAGCTCACCACAAATAACTTCTCCCTAACACTTTCTCTAAAATCCTTAGATCTCACCTAACAAATTTATAGGCACAATTTACTCAATAATAAAATAATTCAAGAAAGACTTATAATGGTACCCGACCAGAAGAAAGACTATTAAAAATATCCCATATTTATCTGCTTATCTTACACCAAAATTCCATCCATCATAATATTTTTCTATATATATATATATATATATATATATATATATATTCTGCCACCATTAATGCCTTAAAAGATAAGGCTATAGCTCTTAGTGCTATATCACACTAGGAAGACAAGGATGTGGGTCATCCTTCAAGTACAGCACTTACATTACTGCTCTTTTATTTTTGGTAGCCGACCCATCTTCAACAAAATTCACTGTTACATATACCTTTTTGTTTTATTTATTTATTATTTTTTTTACGA
Source organism: Quercus lobata (assembly GCF_001633185.2). NCBI lineage: Eukaryota > Viridiplantae > Streptophyta > Magnoliopsida > Fagales > Fagaceae > Quercus > Quercus lobata. The sequence continues at coordinate 57,394,776 of NC_044905.1, read as the reverse complement.
CTTGTCAGACCTCAAACCTAAACCTATACTCACTAGACCTTTGTTTTTCTCCAAATCCATCAATTCGGTACAGTTTCCTGACACAAACACTGTGCAAAAACTTGACCCCTCACCCGCTTAAATTTGCAGCTTCAATATGTGCTTATCACTAAACTTAGAAAAATCTGCAGGTACACTGTCCAATTTACAAAAAAAGTCTAAGCTTTTCTTTGTTTGCATCCTTAAAACTTTTGAATATTTAAATAGTTTCATTACTGGTCAAAATACCCACATAAGAAAATATTCTAATGCCACAGAAAGTCTAAATTTGATAAAAGAACAAGATTTCTTAAGCTCTTACCTCAAGGGTGTAGTCAATTCTTCTCCACTTCAGTCCTTTAGGTAATCTCCTCTCTCAAAATATCCCTCCCTATACGTTGATTTAATAAGCTTATATATAGCTAGGGTTTCAACCTTATTTTCTAAAAACTGCCTTATAATTAGAAATTATAACCCCACAAAGAAATTTACTTAAATATCCCTCCTTTTAAATGGGTTTTTTTTTTTTTTTTTTTTTTTTTTTTTTTTTTTTTTTTTTTTTTTTTTTTTTTTTTTTTTTTTTTTTTTTTTTTTTTTTTTTTTTTTTTTTTTTCGGGTATTACACTTTCACATGCAACAAAGCTACTCTACCACTCCTTTTATAAAGGGTGCCACCTTATTTCTCCAATAAGCATTTACACAATCATTAGTGGCAGCTTTCACACAATTGAAATAGGCAACTCTCTTTATGAATAACACATCATAGTAGCTTCAAACTAAATAAGTAGCATTTTTTCACTATTTTTTTATCAAGTATGAAAATTACAAAATTTTTCTAGACTTCTATTAGTGCTTGACTTAAAAACTTAAGGTTTTCGATGAATAATTATTTTGTGAACTTAACCTACAAGGGATTTTAAGTGCTAAAACAAAAAATACAGTGCATACATGAATTTTATATATTGACACCATAATTTGCATTTATCTTAGAAGAGTCATGCACTTAGTTATACTACACACACTTTTCAAGTTTTTCCATAATGTCAAGCATATTCTAAGTTAAGAAAAAAAAAATGCTAAATTCATGTAATACACCTCAAGACTAACATTATATATATATATATATATATTTATTTATTTATTTATTTATCTTTTTGAAAATTTTGAATGTTTTCATTTATTTTTATTATTATTTTATAATATAAAAAATTCAAATAAAAACAAACCAAAAATTGAAAATAAAAATTTCCTCAAATAATTGAAAGAATTAAACTAGGGACAATGTAAACAACATTCACTTCAGAAAATCTTTTCTCACCCACAAAACACGAGTTTTTGGCTTTGTAGGTGAAAGTCGTGAAAAAATAGAGTGTATTCAGGGGGTGGGGGAGGGGAGGATTATTTTGAGAGGGAGACCAATTTTAAAATTTTCTTTCAAAAATTGACAAGCTTAAATTTTTCAGAAGCTTACCAATAAATTTTTTCTAGACTTGTGACTTGGGTTACTTGATATCTAGTCCTAGATTGAAACACACAATTTATTTGATTCATCCAATCTTATAATCAATGCCTCCTTTTCAACTTTTACCCCTTTTAAATCTTCCTAGAATTTTTTTTATAGCAATTTTCATAAATTTAGATAATTCCTTAGGGAGAGTTTCAGATACAATAGCATAATCAATAAAATCAACATAATCATTAGCCTTCTTTATTTAAATTTTCAAAGTCATGAGCAACAAGACACTTAAGATTATCTATGATAGTAGGAATCCAAGATCACACTCAGGACATTAATTCAATCAGAAAATACTTGCTATGATATCACTTGTTTGGTTTTAGGCCCTTGTTATAATAGTAATTATTAACTAGTTTTAAGACTAAGTTGTTAATTAGATTAATTAAACAACATTGGTTAATTAATCAATCACCAATATTGAGCAAGATAGAAAGTGCAATGGAAAATACATAACACATCAATATGGTAACCAAGGGAAAACCAATTGAGTAGAAATTCCATGGTAGAAGTCATAGAGAGATTTAACCTATCAATCCCAAGGTAGAACAAATCCACTTACTGATTAGAAGTTTTAAAATATTGAATAACCCTATTCCTAGTAAAACTTAGTAAAGTTACCTAATGTAGCTTTGAGTCCACTAACTTATTGTTAGTAAACTTTGTTGAATGCAAACCTCTAGTTCACAACTCCAAGAACCCACTTGAAGATTTTGATTCTAGCAACTATGTTAACTGGATGCAACATAAACTTCAACAACATTGGATTTTTTAGTTTCTTCAAAGAATTTTACCGGTAGAAACTTCGAGAGAGTTTTGGATACAAAAACCCTAGATACAAAACAAGCAGCTCTTTACTCTTTATAATTTTGTCCTATTAGGTCTCTATTATAGTCTGGCTTAAGTGGCATGAAACCCTAGAAGCTTGGATAATGGGCTGGGCTTGAAATTACAATTTGATCTGCGTTGTTTGATTGATCAACTTAAGTGCTCAATTGATCAAAAACATATACTCTCCATCAATCAACTAGTTGTCGAAAACTATCAAATTTAGAAAAATTTGACAGTAAAATATAGAATATGGTAGCTATTCGGTCTTCAAAAATAAAATAGGGTAAATTATGAGTTTGGTCTCCAACGTTTATGCTATGTGTCAATTTGGTATCTAATGTTTCAAATGTGTTAGTTTAGCATCTAACCTTTTTATATTGGGTCAAAAATAGTCTCTACCGTTAAATTAAGTATGAAAAATGCTGATGTGTCTAACGGTGATATTAAAATAGTATTTATATGCCACTTGAGTTGCCATGTGGACAACCATGTGTCCTTAATTTAAAAAATTAAGGGTCTGTTTGGATGGAGGGGGGAATGAGGGGGAGTGGAGGAGAGTAGAGTAGAGTTGGCTAAAAATAAGCTAATTTTGGGCTAAATCTACTCTACTCTACTCCCCTTCACTCCTCCTCAATCCAAACGGACCATAAAAGAAAAAGAAAAAAAAGCTTCTCCCCATATCTGAAACCTCACTGTCCCAATCTCGTATGTCAGCGTTGCCTTCATCCTCCCCTGGCCATGGCCTGCATCTACTTCCTCCTCTTCATCCTCCCCTGGTCATGGCTTACATCTACTTCCTCCTCCACAAACGTCACAGTTGTAAGTCAAGATCTATTAGCTTGGACAAATCGAGTAATCTCTTAAATTACTAGCATGGAAAACCAATCTGGTGCTTGTTTGCGAAAGTACAAACCTAACTGATTATTAGTGGGATTTGACAAAACTTAGTTGGGCAATTGGCCGTTGAAATAATATTATTAAAAAATTAATATTACAAGAAATAAATGCAAGTGTTGGGCTTGAGATAGGGTCCATTTGGGAATAATTTATTTAGTTGAAATTGAAAACTTTTTATTGAAAGTACTATTAAAAAAAAAAAAAACTAAAAGGTAGATAAATAGTACAATGAAATCCATAAATAATATTAAAAAGTGCAATGAGACCTATGAATAATACCAAAAAGATGCTAAAAACTCAAATAAGCTAAAGCTTGCATCACATCCCAAATAGTCTCCAATATATATGAGTTCATATAAATCAAAAAGCAGTTGCACATGCAAGAATGGAGGAGGGAGGACGCTAGTGGAGATTGGGAGAGTGAGGTTTCAAATTGGGAGATTAAATTTTGTTTTTTGTTTTTTTAAAATTTTAAATTAAGGATGCAAGCAACGCAAATGACATATGAATAATATTTTAATATCATCGTTAGACTATGGTTTTGAAATCTGGACCGTTCAAAGAATCAAAGAAAAAGAGGTTCAAAATTTTTAAGGTCAGTCCTAGGTTGAATCGAGGTTGAACCATAATTACGTCATAATAAATTTAATAATTATTTAATACAAAAATAAATTTTAAATATGTAAAATTATGTAATATTGACTAAATCAATATTTATAGAAGTTCAAATATATCTTAATTCAAGATAAAGATGATAATTGTTATAATTTATTGCATACATATTCTCTTACTATTTAAAATATTTTAACAAATTATATCTAAAATATAATAAATTAATATAAATAAAAGAAATTTAACTAAAAGAACTTAAGATAAAAAGAAGAGAAAAAAAAAGAAGCTAAAAGAACTCAAAGAGTCATGAGATCTCATGAGACATTGATTTTAAGTTTAAAATAAATAATTCAAAACATCCAAGTATCCAAGTGTTATTAAACTTGGCTCGACCCGGCCCGGCCGCTCGGACCGGTGATCTAGTGACTTAGTGCATAGACCGGGCTAGTTGATCAATTGGATTGGAACAATACATGACCTAGTCAAAACTGGTGCAACCTGGTGGGTTTTAAGCAACACGTGTGACCTAGCTGGGTTTTATTAACCCGATCGGGTTTGTGAATTGTGTAAAAGTACATTAATAGTTTTACTTTGTTGACTCTTTTATTGTTTAAATGTGTGATAATATGATAATTTAAACAAGAGAAAACCTAAAAAAATACACAAAAAACATTGTTCCCTGCAAATTCACACATTGTAGTTTGTACATATACCATTACTTTTCAGTTTTCAATTTTCACGATTCTCCAAACCTACAGCTACGACCTTTTACTGTGCATCAATTTTGTGTGCTTTGAAGTCTGAATAAATGTACTTAGCCACTAATTAGCGTGTAAGTATGATCATATGACTCTATGCCATCAATTATCTGCTTTTGTTTAGCTTTATTTATTTATTTTTATACTTTATTTGTTGATTGCTTTTAAGTTTAAGCATCTTTTGTTTAATTTTTTTTTTTGTCATGTACAGTGTGAGTGTGTGACATTGTGACAATTGTTTCTTCTTTGAGATTGACTATTTTTTTGCTTTGAATTTGTTTATTGCTTTAGGCTTTAGTTGACCTTAACTTTACTGCCAAATATAAATTAAAACTGATGAGGATAATTTTTGATCAATTGACATAGGGTACCAAACGATCCTGGCTTGATTGTCGGCCTTGTGCTTGTAACCGATCCTTAGGGAGTCATCGATCCCATGGATCATCGGGTTGGGTTCAATGTCGATCCAACCCCTTTTCTGACGATCTAGTGCCCTAGGGTTCCATATGGAATTCACGTGGAACCCACTCCTATATGGGAAGAAGATCCCCCCTATATGGGAAGAAGATCCCCAAGATCTTAGGATCCTTCTTTTCATAAGGAAGTTCCCCTTGTATCAAGGGATTCAAGTCAACTCTCCGCTACTATATAAACAGCAAACCCTAACCTTTTTTAGGTACACAAATTCTCCCTAGCTCTTGCACTCTTGAGTTCTTGGAGATTCTTATATCACTGACTTAACCTTTGAAGGGTCTAGAGGTGTGCAAAAAACCGACAAACTGAAAAATCCGCTTCAAACTGACCGAACCGTTGCAAAAATTTCGATTCGGTTTAGGTTCGGTTTGGTTTCAGTTTTATTATATTAAAAACTGAAAATTTCGGTTTGATTTTCGATGGCAGATTTTCATGCACCGAATCGACTGAACCAAACCAAAATATATTATTATATTATATTTAATATAAATTTTGTAAATATTTGAGCTTTGGGCCTTTGTTATTATATATTCTTTGCTTTGGGCCTCCGTTGGTTTATATATACTTTGGGCCCCCATCATTTTTATTTTAAAACATTTGGGCCTTTTTTTTTTGTTTAAATGATCAGATCAGTCATCAAATCCGGCCCTAGCTAAGCTTAATAGCTTTTCATTTTATCTTTTTAAACATGGCATTTTAAAATCCATTAGATTAACTAATTAAACTAAGTAAATATCTATTTAAACTAATTAAACTAAAGCTAATTAGACTATAAAAACAAAAGTTAGAAAACCCTACCTTACATGCCCCACACTTTTCTTCCACTCTCACATTTAGACATCCTCCATTCCATAGTCCCTCTCACGTCGAATCTGCCTTTGTCACCAGCTCTACATGCCGCCCTCCCCACGTCGGCTTCTCATCTCACAGAGACTCTCTTTTGAAAATCTCGATAACCCTTTCTCTGTTTTGTGTTTTGGGTTTTGTTTAATACTTTAGGGCTTTGAAAATACTAAATCTCTATTTTGTAGTAACAACATAAGATCAAGATATTTATTTTTCAAGTTTTATATGCAAATAAAGTTAGGGTTTTGAAAAAATTGATAACCCATGTGCTTGGCTGCTTGTGCTAGTTGGTTTCTTTATTAAAGTTAGCTACTTGCCTTTGTCTCATGTGCTTATTGAAAATCTCGATAACCTTCTCTTTGTTTTTTATTTTGGGTTTTGTTTAATACTGAATCAATAAAGTTAGGGTTTTAAAAATACTGAATCTCTGTTTTGTAGTAACAACATAAGATCAAGATGTTTATTTTTTCAAGTTTTATATGCAAATAAAATTAGGGTTTTGAAAAACTCACATACAATCACAATGTCTGAAATATCCTTATAGGGAAGAGGAAAAAAACCAATCAACCTTAACATTCAAAACTAAAGAAGAAGGAGAAAGTAGTGGCAGACTTTTTTTTTTTTTAAGAAGGAAGCAGTGGTAGACTTGTTCATATTATTTTGGTTCAATAGAACAATAATTTTAGTGGTCTACTGAAGACTAAAGTGCTGTATACAACAAATCATTGCCAATGAGAATTAAAAGGTTTTGGAGTGTTGGTGCAACCATTTGCGTACGGTCCAATTATTGCGATGAAGATTTTTATTTTGAGAAACTTATGGTGAAGCTTGAAACAGTGCAACTGTGCAAGTTATTATTATTTAAATATCTGTCCGTTTCTTCTGAATAGCAATTAGACAGTGTCATTAATACTGACTACAGTCTACATACATGATTCGTGCCCACAGAAGTTGTAATAAAGTTTTTTTTTTTTTTGATGGGAAAGTTGTAATAAAGTTAGCATCGATTGTGATTGATCCCTCATTAGCCATACTTAGGTTTTTTTTGGCGATATTTACTTGTATTTGTGAAGGGAAAGTAAAGATTCAGTCAATCTGTGCTCCAAAAATAGAAAAAAAGATATATATATATATATATATATATTTCAATCTTCACCATAAGTTTCTCAAAATAAAAATCTTCACTGCAAGAATTGGACCGTACGTAAACGGTCTAGAAGTTGCACCAAAAGTCCAGAACCTTTTTATTCTCATGCAATGATTTGTTGTATACAGCACTTTAGTCTTTAGTGGACCACTAAAATTACTGTTCCATTGAACCAAAATAAGAAGAACAAACTTACATATGTTCAAAATTGTAGATCACATATTTTTAGCGTTTTTGCACCGTTGAAACACATTTAGATTTCAAAAAATTTACCGATGGTTATCTCTCACTTTTATATATATATATATATTTAGTATATCGGTCGGATATCAAGATACTAGCACAAGCAAAATGTCCTAATCAAATTTAAAAATTTTTTTTTTTTTTTTTTGGAGAAAATTCACTTATCAAAGGTCCCTTTTTGACAAGTATGGAAGAAAGTGAAAGGGGGAGCCGAAGTGTCTGGAACCCTCCAAAAAAACAGCCAAATTTTAAAGAGAATTCAACGTGAGATAAAGGAATTTACCACGACTTATCCTTTCCTAATTTATATATAAAATCTGGCTAAAAAATTTAGAAATTTTATATATATGTAATTTTCCTGAAATTTTACAACCTAAATTGATCTTTGTTGATTTTTTTGGTATGTTGTACTCCCATCCATAGTTATCAAACTCGAATATGAGGTTGACCCGACTAAAGAACTGGTTCATTGGTTTATTGGTTTAACCAATGATTCATTAGTTGAACCATACATTAATTAATTAATATATTTTATAATTATAAAAATAAGAAAATAATGTAAATTATAACCAATAAATAAATAAAAATTATACCGTATGAAATAAAATTTAGAAAATATCAAATACTAAACACGTCATTAGTGTAAATTATCTAATATTCAAATTATATAGTAAAAAAATCTTGACACAACATATCTTATATAATAAAAATTTTAACTCAACTGTAAAAAAAATTGTATATAATTATATATAGAGACATGTAGATTATCTATTCTAATTTATATATTAAAAAAATTATAATTTTAGAGAAACCTAAAAACTAATAAATTTAATTGTATAGAAAAGTAAATTCTAGAAGAATACGAAATCATATCATAATTTATAAAAAAAATAAAAAAAATTAATGAACTTATAATATTGTAAGGCATATCTCTTAAGGTTCATTTGATTGGAGGGATGGAAAAGTGGTCAGGAGGATAAAAAATTGGGATAGAATAAAAAAGTAGAGGGATATTAGAGATTTTAGATTTCTCTCATATTGTTTGGTTGGAGAGTGAAAAAGTGGAAGAATGAAAAATTCTTTTGTTTAGTTGAGAAGAAAAATGAGAAGACAAAAAATGTAGTTTGTATAAAATTATTCTCATACTCCTAGTACATAAAATAAGAAATGATTTCTTTTATGTTACTTTGTAATGTGAAATCCACTGTTTTTTTTAATGACAATTAGAGGTGAAAGCCAGCCACCATTTGGTTTTAAGAAAAAAAAAAAGAAAAAGGAAAAAAACCATTGCTTCATTGAATAAAACACACGTCAGTCAAAAAATAAAAATAAAACACATGTTGAAAAAAAAGAACAATGTTAACTAAGTACATAGACACAGTGGAGGCAGATTTGGTAAGTTCTCATCTACTCATCAACTTCCCATTTTTTCTCCTAAAATCACCACAAATTAGGAATACAAGATTTTGGTGAGCCCAAGGAGAAAATACCTGAACCCCACCAAGATTTTTCTAATTTTTCACCCCAACTAAATAACCTAAAAAACCATTTTCTCTCTCTTATTTATTGTCCTCCTTATTTTTACCCCAACCAAGTGTACCCTTAGCACTAGAATAATATACTTTTGCTCTAGTACTTAAATATGTAGTAGTATAAGTAGTGCATTAGTATTGGGGTGGGTAAAACTCTAAGAAATTAAATTCGATAAGGATATGGTGTAAAACCCAAGTTTTACCATTCCAATCCCAACATACCACATTATCATATTACATATTAAAGAATAGACAGAACATCACTTAATCAATTCTAATATCTATTTGAAAATCTAACTTAATTGTGAATTTATTGAGATGTTATTATATGTGGTAAGATGTAATGAATTTTGAGTAAAAAATTGATGTGTGAATTTCTTATGGGATGGTGTAAAACATAGGTTTTACATCACATCCTTACTGAATTAAGACTCAAACTCTAAATATGTGACTTTACACCTACAAATACCAAAATCCAACCAACACCCGAGTGGGTATTCTTATACATTTTTACAACCTAAGTACAATAACATCTTAAATTTAGAAGTTATTGTAGCAGTTCTTACTTTATTTTTAATTAATTTTCTCTCTCTCCTCAAACACTTTCTCTTAGGCTTCATTTGGGAGTCTATAAGGGAATGTAATGGAATGATCAGAAGAGAATAGAATAGAATGTATAATGGAAAAGAAAAGAATAGAATGAAATTAAGTAATCTTGTTTGGATGTTTAAAATAAAAGAATAGAATGTAAGTAATCTTATTTGGGAATAATATAGAGGGAAATGAATGTAATCATTTTATGATAATATTATTATTAGATCCTTATTTTAAAATAAAGGGTTGAATATATAGGGATATTTTGAGAGTTTTAGTAAAAAATTCATTAAATCTAATTCCATTTCTCCCAATTTCGGGGGAATAAAAATTTGAGATTTTAAGGGATATAAAGAAAAATGAGTGTTCCATTCTACTCATTTTATTTCCTCCCACTTAAATTTCAAAACAAGGAAATACATTTTCCATTTCCTCCATTAAAACACTCAAACAAGGAAATAGATTATAAAATTATTTTTTTATTCATTTCCATTCATTCCATTCCTCCTCCCAAACGAGGTCCCTTAAGTCTCTACTTCTCTCTCATCTCTTTGCCTCTCCCCTATTCACTCTTTTGTCCCTTTCTTTCTCTTTGACTTTCACACTCTTTCAAACCTCTCTCCTTGGCCTTATTAGATCCATTAGGAGTGGGTTTCATTTAAGACAAAATGTGGGTATTGTTGGCCGAATCTACAACAAGGTTCTGTCAGCCAAAATCTGTTGGGAGTGGATATCATTTCAAATCGATATAAGCAAAATCTATGTAAGATTCTAAACCTTCTTTTAAAATCTTAGTAAATCATTTTTGGTTTTAAAAAACAAAATATAGAGTTCCTCAAAAAAAAAAAATTCTATATATAATTATAATAATAAATTTACATTAACAACTATTATAATGATCACATTTTATATTTAGAAAAAAAACCATTATATTAAATATGTCCGTACATTGCATGAATTATTGAATAATCTATATATATATATATATATAACCAAAGCCTCTGAAGCTCCCACAATTTTCCACATCACCACTATTTTTTTTTTCTTTTTAATTTAGATTTTTTTTTCCTTTTATTGAGTCTACACTTCAAGCCCAATCCAAAGTCTTATATATATAAATATATATATATATATATATATATATATATTTGTAATATTTAACAACCGGATGTTTTCTGGAGCCGCCTATTGTTTCGAGCTTTCTGAAGAGTGTTTTCTGTTTTGTCTTTCTTCTTCTTCTTCTTAGGGTTTAAGGCTGCTGCAAAGTTTGCAACAGTCCCAAGTCACCACACCAAACCAGGTATCTACAAACAAAAATCTCTCTTCTGTCTTCTATCTTCTCTCTCTCATTCTCTCATACACGTACGGCTCTTCTCTCTCTCTCTTTCTCATGCACGGCTCTTCCCTACAACAATAAACCAAGGCTTAAACCTCTTGTCTGTAGGGCTAGGCTAATTAATCCCCGAATCCTATGTAGTTGTTTTGTATCTGAGGCTTACTTTGTAGAAAGTTGGAATCTTTCAACAACCGGATGTTTTTATAGACTCCATTGTAGGCATTTAATTTATTTGATATGATTTGCGAATATTTATGATAGTTTTATTTGATACCTCAAATTATGGAAATATTTTTCAATGTATGTAGTATTTGTTATTAGTAGCTTCTCTAAAGTGAAAGAAGATTTGTGTTTTATGGTCTTCTTAAAACCCTAAAACATAATTTGTTTAAGGGCATAAGGCTTTGCTTGCCGCAAAATCAAGGTGAGAACCCCATCTTCAAGTCGATCAATAATATTATATTGTTATATAAATCTTGAAGTAATATATAGATGGTTTGGCAACGTAGTGACATTTGGTTATTTTTGCTATATTGTTTACTTGATCACAATGGAATCGATGGTCATACTCTTATCGTTTTATTGATGATAAAGAAAAAAAAGGTTCTTCAACGTCAAAGGTATTTCTTCTTCTATCATTATTTCTTCTAATTTTAAATTGTAAATTAGCATCAAAGGTATTAATAAGGTATTTCTTAGACCCTTTAACCTTGACGCTAAAGACCCTTTTTCAATTTTAAATTATAAATACCTTTGAAGCAATAATTAAAGGTATGCTAAATTACAATTAAAATTTTCCAATTTCTTGGATTTGGTTTTTCAATCTTTTTTTTTTTGTTAGAATTTTTTTCCTACTTGGCAAATTTTTTTGTTAGATTTTTTTTTTTTTTTTTTTTTTTGCCCTTGAAATAAATTTCTGATTTTTTTTTTTTTTTTTTAGTATAGCATTAACTGTTTGTCTATATACATCTAATTTCTAAATATTGTAATGTTCTCTTTACATTTAAAAAACTCATGAGACTCAATTTGAATTGTAACTTATCATGTTTAAATAATTTATTTTGAATTTTAAGTAATTAATATTTGCATTGGTATGTTGTTGAGATCCAATAGTTGTGTCTTTAAAATCAAGAGGAATTGAAAAACAATATCTAAAAAAAATTGTAAAAGAGTCATGAAGGTTGGTACTAAAGACATATTGAAACAAAGGAAAATTGAAAAGCTACATACTAATGCAGGTTGGTACTAAAGACATATAGAAAGAAAGGAAAATTGAAAATCTACATACTGATGCTTCTATAATTACTTATTTGAAATTCAAACCAGTTTCAAAAAGATAGTTTGTGGTTTAGAGCATTTTCCGTTTTCACTAATTGTGTTTTGTTTCACTGTACCTGTTTTTCAAATTTGGTTTATGTTGTCTATCATTTAAGTTTTCTATATTTGTGGAATTCTTTGTTTTTTGCCAACTTTGAAACAAAATTTAGCCAAATCAAGATCCACACTACTAGCATTATTGTTAGTCACTTTAAGTTCAATGGTGTATTAAAGTACACACATTTGAAACTTTTGATTATATAAGTAAAAGAACACGAATGTTAATTAAAACAAAGCACACACAATTTTTACTTTAAATTCTTGGCTGAAGATAGCTTTTTTCTTCTTTTTCTTTTTTTTGTTTGTTTGTTACAGTAATCAAAAAAGCCTACAAGTTAGCTATTTCAAACAGAAGAAAAACTAAATAAATCATCTTCTAAAAATGGTCCCCTTCTACTATGTGTGCTAGGTTAGTTATGAAAAAAATTAGATAGTTGAGTGTATGAATGTATTTTGCACATTTTTATTGAAACATTTTTAATAAATGACAAACATTGCAGGAAACATAAAATTCAGTTCTAGCAAAACAAAAGACCAACAAATCTATCAACAATTAGCAAATAGAAGTACCAAAAACATCATCCATAAATTCTTCATTTTACTTCTCCCATAACTTCTGTTGTTCTAAAAGAAAATAAGGAAATAACCAAATGCTTCACAATCATCACAAGTAAACAACACCAAAAGCATCAAATGAGAGAAAAAAATGACTAAGTGCTTTTATATATATAAAGTTAATGTTAATTTGATTTCATACTACTATTAGAGTTTATGCATTAAAGTTTGCAAATTGGTTGATTTCGAGAGAGTTAAATTCTAATATGCTACTATTATTCTTATGGCCTACACCTCTTTTTGTTCATATTTATATTTGTATCATTCTTTTCATTAGGAACAAGTAAGTTCCATTCAGAATAGTATATGTTGTTATAGTAGTCATCTTGACCATTTGAAGTTTTAACTTAGCCTCATTGATTTTATAAATTTAATTGCATAAATGTATATAATATATTTTGTGAATTTTATTGATAGATTTGTAAAGCATGGTATTATTGAGAATAATATCATTTTAATTTGCAGTTGAATTTAAATATATTAGGCATTTTTCTGTTTTTTCTTTATTCATTTTCTAATCATATATGTAATTTTATTAAATTATTCCGTGCATCGCACGGGTTAGCGACTAGTTATATATATAATCGAAACCTCTAAAACTCTCATATTTTTCTATGTCAGCGCAATATTTAAATAAAATTATTTTTATTTTGTCCAAACTTAACAAGGAGTGAAACTCTATCTCTCTAACAGGTCCAACTTAAACTCAAACTCATTATTATCATTTTTTAAAAACAAAATTATTTTTGTTTAATCCAAATTTAGTAAGGTGTGAAACTCTATCTCTCTAACAAATCCAACTTAAACTTTGATAATATATATATATATATATATATATATATAACCAAAATCAACATTGCTCCAGACCTTGCTTACATGAGATCTTCTATTGATACTCTTGCTTCTACAGGATTGCCCATATGGATTACAGAACTTGATATTGCAAGTGCCTTTGGTCAACAGGTAATTAAGATGCTCAAGAGGCAAAAGTATGGAACTTTTTTTTTTTTTTTTCAAAATATCATTTGTAGTATAATTAAAACCAAAGACATTTACTTTTATTAAATCTATAAAACTTCACCACAAATTTTTTAAGCTTTATAGTTTTTCATAATTATATTTATTTTTTTATATTGTACATGGCAGATAAAGCATCTTTATTTTTTTGGAAAAAATTAAAGTTGCAACCTATGTCTTCTAGCTTAGGGAATGACAAATTTTTATTTGGTATGTTATATATAAATTTGTTGAATTTGGTTTGGTTTTGAAGTAGAATTTGAGGATTCTATAAATTTTGAAGTTTTAAGTTTTGGGGTTTTTGGTATTCGCGTCTCAGTAGGTTGATTTTAATTCTTTACCTTAAATGCTTTTTATTTAGGTTCATGTGATTTTTTGTTTTCTTATTAAAAGCTATGATTTTTTGTTGATTAATTATTTGTTTGGATTAATTTCAATTAATTATTTGTTTGGATTCAACATAAAAGATAATGGAGTTAAATATTATAATTTTGATATTGTTCCATGTTTTGAATTGTTTATATTGTTATTACTACGAGAAAGTCAAATTCCTACTCAAATTTGAAACTTGGTGCGTCTTCCTCATATCATGGTCTTTGTTTCTATATTTGCAGTTTATATTATTTTTGAGTGTGTGTATATATATATATATATATATATATATATATATTGATGTTGCACAGAATAAGTAGGTTGAATGCTCCGGCTTCGGTGGACTACTAGTGGCTGTGGAAGGCCTACAAGGATGAACACACAATCAAAAGGGGACCGGAGTTGACCGGCCAAACACCCTTCGATGACTAAGTTAGTTTCTCACAAAAATGGAGTTCCAATTTTGTAGGAGTAAAATTTCAGAATATACCTACCTTGGTTTGATTCAGACTGGTCCTTATATAGAAAACCTTGGAGCAGTTATTAACTTAGTAACTTCCCCAAGATTCATGGAAATCAATGAGTCCAGTCATAACTTCCTTAACGGCTACAGAAGTTACAACCGCTAATGGAAGTTAATTATTTGAGAAATTTATGGCGATAATCAAGGGTTTGGTAACCGTTCCAAGATACTGAGAATTTCTCAAGCGTTGCACATTTGTCTATCCATTTCATGAACGATTTGGTCGTTCTTGGACGTCTCATCATCGTCCATGGACAATTTCATTGTCGTCCATGGACGATTTCATTGTCCATGAACGATATTCTCATTGCTCTCTGGGTCCTAGACGAGACCTTTGGACGAATTGGAGATAACTAATTTTTCACTATCCCATCAGTTGCCCTCTTGTTCAAGGGGTCGTCCAAGATATTGTTGTGATTTAGTACGTGTTTATATGATTTTAATCAAGTTTTAAGTTTTTTGTGTGCCACAAGTTGCGAAACTGTTGGTTAACCTGTTGTGTTGATCTCGCTTCCCAAAGGAACCGCCACGTGTCACTTTTTGGATGGTGCACGTTGCTTCGCTGACCCTGTTTCTAGGGCTTATAAATAGGTGCATTCCCTTTCTTATCCCTCATTTTTCTCTCAATTTCCTTTCTGCCATCTCGTCCAAGAGTCTCGTCTAGCTCTCCTCCTAGTTGTATAATCTGTGATGAGCAGAGTAATGACAATTGCATCGTCATGTGGGAGATGGATCCTTTCAGCTTCTTTGTCGGTGAATGAAATAGTTGGCTTGTTAATTCCTATCATCCTTGGGGATCATCCAGAGAGTTGGATGTTTTGCACCACTTTGAGATACGTCTTTTTTGACTTGGAAGACTGTCCCATCGAAGTCTCTCCTATGATAACCTTTATCTCTCCTAGTGGGGGCTGTGATGATTCTTCCATCTTTCCCTTCAACTTCTCATCTTTATGATCCCTTCCAACGAAGTGCTTCAACTTTCCTTGTCTAATGAGATTCTCGATTTGCTGCTTCAAATCATAACACTCGTCCATGTCATGCCCATGATCTCTATGGAAGCGACAATATTTATTCTTACTGCGCTTATTGGGATCTCCTTTCATCTTCTCTGGCCACTTGAAAGAAGGGTCATCTTTGATTTGCATGAGCCCTGATCGAGTGGAGCGTTTAAGGGCGTGTAGTTCTGACTTCTTCCTAAGGACGAACCCGTCTTCCTAGTATCTAGTTCCTTCTTATCTTCCATTCGTCCCTTCTTTGGACAAGGACCTTGTTCCGAGTGGCGTGCGGGGTGTGCTTCCATTCTCTCAACTCTTTTCTTCTTCTTGGCTATGATTGCGTCCTCTGCATTCATAAAGTTTTGGGCCGAATGAACGAGTTCAGCCATGGATTGAGGCTCCTTCTCTTATAGCTTGTGGATGGATAAATAAGAATTAACCCTATTATGGAAGGCCGCCAAGAGTAGCTTGTCATCCACCTCATCCACGGTTAGGGCTTCCCTGTTAAAACGAGTGATGAAGGAGCGCAGGCTTTCATTCTCTCCTTGTTCAATGGTTAACAGACTGGACGAGGAACGTTTGTGCCTTTGCCCTCCGATGAAATTATTGACAAATAACTTACTTAATTCTTCCAAAGAACTCATTGTGTTCGGGGGTATTTTGCTGAACCACACTCACGCCGGTCCTTTGAGAGTGGTAGGGAAGGCTCTACACATAATCTCATCTAGGACTTCTTGAAGGTGCATGGTAGTCTTGAAAGTGGCTATATGATCAAATGGGTCACGTGCTCCATCGTATGAATCCAATGAAGGCATCTTGAACTTTGGAGGCAAGGGGTGACCGTTGATGGAAGCCGTGAAAGGGGAATCTGTTCGATGGACTAGCTCCTCTATTGGATTTGCCCTTCTCATATTCTCTCTCATCTCCACCATAACCTTTCTCATCTGGTCCATTTCCCTCTCCAATTGTGGCATCCTTCTAGATGTGGTACCTTTTGATTGGCTTTCAGGTTCAGTGTTTTCCCTATCTTCCTGATTTTGGGCTTGACCTTTAGCGTACCCCTCATAGCGTTGCTTCTTCAAATTAATATCCCTGGTCAATTCTTGATTCTGACGGGTTAACTCCGCCATAGTGGCTGTCATAGACTGCATGTGTTGAACAGAGGATTGTGGCATCACTTGGGCTAATTGACGATCGCGATGGGGATTGCTTAAAGCATCCCTACTCTCTTGATGGCCCGGGCTAGTAGCCCTCAATCTGGTTCGAACCATTCAATCTTTTGTCGTAGAAAGACAAATTGCAAAGCAATCTAACTGCTTCCCACAGATGGCACCAACTGATGTTGCATAGAATCAGTAGGCTAAATGCTTCGGCTTCGGTGGGCTACTAGTGGCTGTGGAAGGCCTACAAGGATGAACACACAATCAAAAGGGGACCGAAGTTGACCGGCCAAACACCCTCCGATGGCTAAGTTAGTTTCTCACAAAAATGGAGTTCCAACTTTGTAGGAGTAAAATTTGAGAATGTACCTACCTTGGTTTGATTCAAATCGGTCCTTATATAGAGAACCTTGGAGCAGTTATTAACTTAGTAACTTCCCCAAGATTCGTGGAAATCAATGAGTTCAGTCATAACTTCCTTAAGGGCTACAGAAGTTACAACCGCTAATGGAAGTTAAGTATTTAAGGAATTTATGGCGATAATCATGGGTTTGGTAACTGTTCCAAGATATTGAGAATTTCCCAAGTGTTGCATGTTCGTCTATCCATTTCATCATCGTCCATGGACGATTTCATTGTCCATAAATGATGTTCTCGTCCATGGACATCCTTCTCATCCATGGGTGATTTCTGATCCCACTTGCTCTCTGGGTCCTGGACGAGACCTTTGGACGAATTGGAGATAACTAATTTTTCGCAATCCCATCATATATATATATATATATATATATATAACTATTGGGAGTTTTGCTTTATTAATTTAAGAATTGTAAATTTCTTTGTAGATTTTGGTAATTATGCACTTACAATTCAATAACATTCAATGTTAGACAACACTTCTAAACTATGGAAAGGTATAGAAGATAAATATTTCTTCATTTAAAAAAAAAAAAAATACTAACTAGCAAAATGTTTATTTACTCATTGTTGGATTTTTTTTTTTTCAAAGTCAATAACTTTTCCGTGCATTGCACAGATTAGCAATTAGTATTTTATAATTGTCAAAGTGATAAGTTATGTATAATAGATGATAAAGTGATATTGGTGATAGACTTAAATAATAACCCATAATTTTTTTTTTTTTTTAAACTTTTGTGTTGTATTTTTATATATATATATATATATATATATATATATTTTAGTAGGTTAGACATTAGACTATTATGTGTTAGTGTCCTTTAACTTATACTAAAAAGAGAAATATATATTTATTTCCTTTCTGATGTATGAAATGGGACTGCTAATTTCTAATAGGCCATATATCACTGTAGACATGTCTGTCTTCTAATGGACGGCAAAATTTGGTATTTAGACTGTTTTTAGAAAAAAAATTTTGTGAACAGTATGCGCGTCAAACTATTTAGTTAGTTGGATTGATTTTGGAACTCGAGTTTGCCAAACTCGAGTTCCGGCCCAAAATTCAAACTATAGTGGCGTTTGTCAAAAACGCCACTATATGTACCCTATAGTGGCGTTTTCTATAAACGCTGCTATAGGCACTAAAAAAACGCCACTATAGTGTTTGCTTTCTAGCCCAAAGTCGAGTTTGGAAAACTCGAGTTCCAAAATCAATCCAACTAACTAAATAGTTTGACGCGCATACTATTCACAAAAAAAATTTCTAAAAACAGTCTAAATACCAAATTTTGCCCTCTAACGGACCAATGTCACCAAACATCAATTTTTTTGTTCTGTTTTGTTTTATTCTGTCCTCTCTCCTTTATAATTTATTTATTTATTTTAATATAGTTATTTATTTTTGTGATGTTTTAATGTCGATACAAATACTACCCCTGAATTCAAAGTGAAAAATAACAAGTGATTTATTTCAAATTTTGTCTTATAAGAGAAGTCAATATAGAATCATATCTTCTTCTTCTTTTTCTCTCTCTTAGAATGGGAATCACAGCTGAAATAGGTAATATATATATATATATATATATATGAAAGTGTAAGTTTAAACAGTATTATACTATTTAATATTTTTAATTGAATATGAATTTTGAAAAATAAAGATTAGGTCATGTTGCGATAAAATGCTTTTTTTACAAAAAAAAAAAAAAAAAAAAAAAAAGAAGAAGAAGATAAGTTGCGAGTTGGCATTCAAGAATAAGCATATCCAAACAAAATTAGTGATATGGCTAACTTTCTAAACCTTACAAAAATACGATTTTTGTGTATCGGATGAGATTTTTTTTTTTAATAAAAAAATAACATGGTTGAATTATATTTTTTCCTTATAAGATTATCACAGAGAGAGAGAGAGAGAGAGAGAGAGAGAGAGAGAGAGAGAGAGAGAGAGAGAGAGAGAGAGAGAGAGAGAGAGAGAGAGAGAGAGAGAATCATGAACTGCCATATCTTTAGGCTAAAAGGAATTAAATTCCATGGGTGCTCATATGGTCTCGAATCTCCACAACAAAGTCATCGCAGTCCTCTGCAGTACTGTGGTTGCAACTTGCAATATAGGCAGACGATGGTCCTTGGTTGTTTAAGTTTTCCTGTAGACATTTATCAGTTTTATGTCTGGAATTGTTTAACCGTTAGATAATGCTAGTCATTTTCCAATGCCGTACGTTAACAGTTACATTAAATGTTACCAATAATTTCACATGTTAAGAGGGTGGATGTGTTATTCCGTGTCTACAGTAACGCTCTAAATGGCAAGAAAATTGATTTTTTTTTTTTTGGCATTTTTAACCTAGGCATTCACAGTTCAAATCTCAGATATCTCTTAACTATTAAATTATATATATAAATAAGGATAAAATTTAGCTACAAAATTGGTTATAATCTAAAACTATAACCTTACTCAATATCAATTATATTACTACATATTTTGAAAATCTAACTGTTGGATTATAAGTTCTTTATACTCTTAATATACATATCAAATTTTGTGTCAATTGGATATTATTTACGATATGATTTATAAGATTATATTTTATGCATAATTTTAAACTGCAAAAACTTGCAATTTTAATAATTTATCGATGACATAATTATTGATTTTTAATTTTTTAGAAATTTTGCAAATATGAAGGATATAAGAAGAAAACGTAATCCAATGGTGGATTTGTCAAAATTCACCTCCAATAAAAAGATATTGAATAAAATTATAGCCTTATGCTACAATAAATATTGTAGCTAAATTTTGTCCTATAAATAATAAGTCTCTAAATATTAAGTTGATAGATTTTTCTTCTCAAAAAAACAGTTGATAGATTAACAAACAAGAACTAATTAATATATGTACTTAAAAAAGAAGAAGTTAAGATAACAATTTCCGGCTTACAGCAAGTTTTAAGAGTATAAAAAGTAAATGGATTCCATATTTGAGAGTACACCATAAATAAAAAAGTTTTAATAGTTGAGGTACAGAATTAATA
Source organism: Quercus lobata (assembly GCF_001633185.2). Taxonomy (NCBI): domain Eukaryota; kingdom Viridiplantae; phylum Streptophyta; class Magnoliopsida; order Fagales; family Fagaceae; genus Quercus; species Quercus lobata. The sequence goes on along the minus strand of NC_044905.1, from coordinate 57,374,470 downwards.
GTAACCTTAAATTAAGAAGATATAAATAAGAAATAAAAACCAACCATTAGGAAGAAACTAGTATGTAGCCCCGTGCTACTGCACGTGAATAGATATATTATTAATCATGAGTTTATTTATGTTTAAAATGCTCAGTTAAGTCTAAATTCATATTATTAACCAGAAAATTTCATTAACAAAACTTAGCAGTATATATATTTTACACAGAAAGATGAACCTTGGTGACAATGTTTATCCAAAAGATCCATTCACACTTTTGAATCTTCAATCTCTATTAGTGATTGAAATTTTCGCAGCTTAAAAAATTTAAAATTAAAAAAAAAAAAAACCCTCAGAGTTGTATTCATTTTGTAGTTTTACGATGGATCATTTTGTAACATGATGGACATTTGTGTGAAGAAAAAACCTCTGAAGTTCCATGGTTGATAAAAGAAATTCTCTCCAATCTCTTTTTATAGAGAGATGGGTTTGTGCGTGTTTTTATACATCCTTCATAGTTGTATTATTACGAAGCAGGTCCAATGGATTTAGATTGGTACTACCGATTCCCAAAATATGAGTGTTTAATGTGTTATTAATTTCATCTCATTGGCTTTTGCACATGATAGCAAATTAAAAATAATTAGATTGTACACGTGTATAGTAAAATTGGAATGAACAATTGGAATGATAATATATGATAGTAACAATAATAGGAAAACTCAAATAAAATTTCGAATTAAATTGTAACAATCTGAATAAAAAATTCCAGTAGAAAGATAGGGTGGAGTGATCCACTCCAAGAAGGCGACCAAACTTGTGTAAATATAGAATAATAAATCTCTCTCCGGAAAATTTACATTGTTCATAATATTTACCTTCACTGAACATTTTAAAAACATAGTGACTTACATCTGTCATCCAGACATCTACAGTTGGGTCCTCTCCAATTCACGTGAGATTTCATTGATCACTAAGTTCCTTTGCAGTCTACAAAAAGTATCATCCATCGGTCCACAACAGTGCTTTCTTTATTGTTATAGGTGCCCAACCTGAACAAAAAGCCAAATATAAGGATAGTGAATTTTAGGCATAATGTGCATCTAATTACATATTAGCAATTTATAACAAATGTAAAGATGCAAACTTTGTAAGTGAATAGTAAACAAAACTCATCGTTAGAACCAAGAAGAAAACACTTTAATCCGAAACTCAGTGCAAATGTAAAGATGCAAACTTTGTAAGCAATTTATAACAAAGATGCAAACTTTGGCTTTGCTATCTATTTGAAAATTATGCAATGTACCCAAACCAAGTTCTTATCACCGATATTAATAATCTCTTTGGTTTTTACGTTTAACTACAAAATCAAGAAAAAACTTAATTAACACAGTAACTCACTTGACCCGATACATAGAATTGGTTTTAATGAGAATGAGCCTACATACATTTAGCCACATGATGCAAAATTCAACTTCAATTTCATATTCTAGACACATGACACAAAATTAGAGTTCTAATTTGGAATTCAATTTCACTCTCTCTCTGCTTCACCTATTATTTTATATATAAATTATTTATAATGTTTAACCTGAGTTTCCAACCCCAGCGCATGTCGCACCACAACTAGCCCCACGACTCACCTCGTGGCGAAGCCTGGAACGCATATGAAAGTTGTGAATATCGGGGACGCACGTCAATCGATAAAAATTTTAAAGGTCGGGACCCTGCTTACTGTGCTGTCTACCGTATAGCTATAAAGGGTATACATTACTGACCAAAGAAAAGCGTAAACCAGAAAAAGAAAAGTAAGTGTAACCCACGTGAACTTAGTTACGCTTTTTACTAAAAGAAGAGTGTCACTTTACAAACGTGCCTTTTATACCTCCAGTTGGGAGGAAACGTTTAACATGGAGGGCACTTTCGGTGTGAGAAAAGGTGCATGGTCTGAGGAGGAAGATATTCTACTTAAGCAATGCATTCAGAAGCACGGTGAAGGAAAATGGCACCTGGTTCCTGTCAGTGCAGGTATTATTCTAGAATCTAGAGTGAGTGAGATTGATTTCTCTTTTTTCTTTGGTAAACCAAGTTCTTTTTGCTTATGTCTCTTCTGTCTTTTGTTACAATCTTGATGTGGTTTATTGTGGTGGTCTATGTAAAAATGATAAAAGCAGCAACTCACAATATGCTGTATCAGAGTTGTTGCGAAAATCATGATTATAAAAGATCTCTTCTTGAGTAATTTAAAGAAAAACTAAGCTATGTTTTAATTAAGTAATGCAATATGTTTCATGCAATTTGCAGGCTTAAATAGATGTAGGAAAAGCTGCAGACTGAGGTGGTTGAACTACCTGAAGCCAAATATCAAGAGAGGAAACTTCGCCGCAGACGAAGTTGATCTTATGCTCAGGCTTCATAAGCTGCTAGGTAACAGGCAAGTCTCGCTAGCAAATAATAATAACTCCAAACACAGAATGTCATTAGTTAAGACTACTGCAGCTTACTGCAGATACGAAAACCATTAAAGAACTAAAGATTAATTAATTTAAAATTTGGGTGAAAACTAGGACAACTAATTCCAAGCTCTCTCGATCTGTCTTTGAAGTTTTCTTTAGAGCTCTTTGTTGGAGGAGAAGGAAGTGAAAAGATGTCATCATAACCTTGCGGACAACAACTATAATAATTATTAATGGTGATACTGGAGGGGATTTAAATTTTGGATTTCTCTGGTTGGTGATGATGTTTGTTTCATTTAATTGTAATGTTTTTTCTTATCTTAGAGATGGGGGACAGAGCCAAGTATTGGTCCAAGGGGGCCTTGGACCTCCTAAGGCTGATTTAGAATTTGAGCCTTAAAAAATTAAACTTGGCCCCTTGAACTATAAAATATTCCAAATAACAACAAAAGTTAACTCAAAAAATATTAAAATAGGCCGAAGAACAACAAAACTACCGTAGGGGATCATGTTATTTTGCCATTTGATCTTGACTTATTCCCTTGCTAGAAAATAAATAAATAAATAAAATTCTCTCTCCATACATGAATATTTTTTTTAATTAATAGTCCTATGAGTTCACATTTATCATTATATAGCTAAATCGGTTAATATAAGAAAGATGCCTCCCTTAATGGCCTCAAACAATCTGGTATCCTTCTTAATCGTCATGTCCTAAAGCAGTAGGACAGAATGGTCAAGTCAAGAACACATTTTAGATATCGTTACAACTCTCATCCTTTCTACATCACTTCCTACAACTTTTTGAAGGCGGGTTGATACGCATTGATGTTCACACAATAAATAGATTACCTTCTACAAATTAATCATAACCACAGGTCCACAAGCAATGAAAAAGGAGTTCAATGCACTTGGAAAGACTCATACATATTGTTTGGGTGATGTAGCTCTAGGGAAATCTGCTATTGGACGTCAATAGGCATAAAAGAAATCAACTCATTTTGATGGATTTTTTAGCTATACATTCCAGTTAAATGGTTCATATAGAAAAATAGGATTATGAATAGACATTTGCTCTTGTTTCTCATCTCCTCTGTGTGCACACACTAATCGAAGTTGTTACCTTTCGACATTGGCTATTCTTTCAAATGGATATAAAGAATGACTTCCTCAATGGTTATTTAAGTAAATAGGTCTATATGTAGCCTCTTCCTAAACTTTTACATCCACACCATGAGATCTATCATCTTTGTCGAGCTTATACGGCCTCAGGTAGACTTCTTGGACTTGGTTTGCTAAGTTCAACTCCACAATTTCTTGCCTTGGTATTCTACCAGTTCCTATTATTTTATCCTTTTCATTCTTTGCACTAACCATGACACTATGTTGACGACATGACTATCACTGAAGATGACTTAGACAGTTAGACAGTATCATGAAACTCAAGCAATTTCCCAGTCTGCAATTTTAAGACAGGATCTTGGTATGCTTAGTTATTTTCTTGGAGTTGAGATCTCTTTTTCTTTAGCTTGTTACTAACTAAAAAACATCAAATATGCATTGGATCTTCTCTCGTACTAGACTCACTAACAGCAAAATTGCTAACACTCCAACAAAGTCCAACACTTGTTTCACCCCACAGGCCACAAGGTTGTTAGTCGTTTTGTGATGCCGCACTTCACAGACAACCCATTAGGAGTCTTGTTTAATAAAATATAATTTTTCACTCTCTTTTATTTTTAGTTTAAATATAAAATTTGATAATTATGGTAATTATTAGTAGGAATTCATTACAATTGTCTTAGTAAACTGAAGAATATGATTCTCAACAAAAAAAAAAAAGAAAAAAAGAAAAAAAAAGAAGTATAGAGATTCTAGTTTAAATACAGCTCCCCCCTCGCTAAAAACCTAAAGTCATTTGCCACTAATTTTTTCCCTTATTGTTTATGCATGATAACATGGTCTTCTTTAGTAAACAGATTACAAGTTAATCAATAATTATTTGAACTTTTCTTTTTTTGTATAGATGGTCACTTATTGCAGGTAGACTTCCGGGAAGAACAGCTAATGATGTGAAAAACTATTGGAATACACACCTCCTCAAAAAGGGAAGTTCACACATCACCAAGCTGAAAGAAAAGCCCCAAGATATGGTGAAAGTGAACGTAATAAAGCCACAACCTTGGACCTTCTCCAAAAACTTAACTTGGTTAAGTGGGAAACCTGCAATTGTAGGAAGCTTTCAAAAAAAGGAAGATATCAGAGACATATCTCAAACACCAATGCAATCGGAGAGTAGGATTAACTGGTGGGAAAGCTTGTCAAATTGCGGGGAACTTGATGAGAGAGCCACATGTACGCAATGTGGCAGGTTGAATGAAGTGCCCAAAGAAATCTTTTGGGCGGAGGAAATGGCACCAGAGGCAAAAGTTGTGGGGGACACTCTAGATGAGGATGTCCTGAATTATTGGGGTGACTTATCTCTTGATATGGACCTTTGGGAGGTTCTCAATGCAGAATAGGAATAATCATATAAGGCAAAAAAAAAAAAAAAAAAAAAAAACTTGTTTTACAATGTACGTGTGTATAAAACATACTACTGTGTAAAACAAACACCGCCCCTAGTATAATAGTCTTTATATAGTTTTTCTTACTATTATCGATCCAGCGTTTTTCCTTATTATTATTGTCCAAATTAATTGGATGTGTGGAGATTTATGAAATAAAAGGACTAGAGGTGGTGTTTATGACAGTTTAGAGTCTATCCTTATGTTTCCAATGTACAGACAGTTCCTGTACTGAATTCGTTTTATAATTTGTCTACACTCTACTCTTGTTATTTATTGTGGTCTATTATAATGACTATAGCTGTTGAGATGAGAATATGGACCAACTTCTACGTATATACTTTTGCATAGAACCTTAGCTTATACATGGCTCCACACAATTTTTCTTTGCTGAGGAATGCTCCAAAAGTTTTATTGAATTTACACCATCATTTTGAGTTTATACGTGGCATTTCATAGCCAAATCTATGATAGTATTTAAAAAACAAAGTTGCATTAAAATCCCTTCCAATCTTATAAGGATAAAAATGATTAAAATAAATTGTTTCCCTCTATCTTCTTTCATTAGTTTTATTGTCCGACAGAGAGAAATGATCCCCAGGAGGGCTGGCCTAGTGGGTGAGATCCCACATGCAAGCACAAGGTCCCTTGTTCGAGTTGTGGCGGGTACCATCTGGGGGGTGGGCTCCTAGCTTGCATTGCGCCTCATCTGCTGGCTCTCTTGGGGTGCTAGGGTAAGGTTTGTGGCACCCTGGTCACAATAGTTATGGCTCAATCCAACATTCCCTAGTGTGGAGGTGCCCCTATTAGGTCATGCTTTGGTGGGTAAGTCACATATGGTCGCCCTTGCCCCCCCTTTTGATTATCAAAAAAAAAAAAAAAAAGACGGAGAGAAATGAGGTGACAATTTTACTAACGTGACAAATTTGTTAAATATTATAACTATCAATTTCACACACATATATGTACAAGGGTTAAGGAACAGGTCCCCAAAATTTTGAAATTTCCCTTTATATATATAATTATTTTAATACTTTCAAAATTTAGCCTACAAAAATAAAAGTTGTCCTCCCAAAATATTTGAATTATTTGAATTAGTCCAATGATACTCTTAAAAAAAGTAATTGGTCTAATAGTTATAGAAACATAACTTTGTTTTTTTCAATTTTATTTTTTATTGTAAAATGTGTTTTTTTTTCTTTTCTTTTTTTGTTGAGAAACCAGACCTTAAAGCCTTGGAATTTATTCAAATCAGAAAAATTAATGGACATCCCTTAAAACAAGAGGGACAATGTCTAAGGGAATGTCTTCCAACCAGACCTGTAGACTTAACACAAAGTTCGCTTTCTTTGCTAGAGCATCAGCGATTGAGTTACAAATTACGTGGTACATGATTAAATTCTACCAACTGAAAACCTGAAACTAATGCACGAATGTCCTCTAAAATAGTTCCATAACTAGCCAAATCCCCAGTGGCTTTGTTAAGCGCATTGATGATCACAACTGAGTCACCTTCAAACACCACTCGAGACAGGCCAATCTCTGTTGCGAATTTCACAGCTTGGTAGCAAGCTAGAGCCTTCACATCTGCTACTGATTGAGGCAGAGGGATAGTCATTGAAAGAGCTCCTATTGCTTCCCCAACATAGTCACACACAATCACTCTAATGCCTACTGAATTAGATGAGCTGAAGGTAGCCGCATTGAAGTTAACCTTATAAATATCATGGTCAGGGGGTCGCCATTGCTGCATAATGGCTGGACCGGGGGCACTGGGACCTTATTCTGGGCTATAAGGTATTCTTAGAGAAGGTTGCCTGCCATACTGCATAAACTGGAGAGAGGATGAACGGACCGCCCAAAGTGACTAGCATTTTGTCTGTTCCACAAGAGCTAGGCTATGATTGAGAAGAGCTCCAGTCTGAAATCATCTCGAGATTGCATGAACATGGAGAGGAGATCGCTGAAGGACACAGGCTGGGATGATACATCTTGGTTGAACCAGTCCAGTGAGCACCATACACATGATATTTCTTTGCAATGCCAGAAAGCATGCAGAGGTGAAAGCTCGAAAATGTGTTAAAAACACAAGAGTTGTTTGGACCCCAAATTAAAAGATTACGGCTAGATTGCTTTTACTCTAACTTATCTAAGTGTGGAAACAAGAGTAAATGAAATGCAATCAACCGATACTACTTTAGTGCATAAACATGAACAACAAACAATAAAAGTAAAGCACAAGAGTAAGGAAAGAGAGATGCAAACAGAAGATAACATAGTCATGTGTTATCAAAGAGGAAACCGAAGAACTCGGCGAAAAACCTCTCTGCCACCCTCCAAGCGATAAATTGATCCACTAGACAATAAGTTAGGATACACGAATAACAAGAGACCCTCCAAACCTAATCTACCCAATGTACCTAAGACCTCCAAACTCCTACTCCAACAAGACTTCTCGGAACCATGTCTTGTCTAACTTTTTGAATCCCGTAATATGCTCAATTGCATTTGCCAAACCTCACCGGCTTCTTTTGGCAAATCCCCAAAGTTTCCCAACCTCCAAAACACTCTCTACACTTTGAAAAGGTGTGGGTTGTGTTTGGGTATAAATTTCCTCTCAAGGTATGATAATAGGAGAGGGAAGGAGAAGAGGCTACAATGATTTCTCACTAAGGATGAGTAGCTCTCTCTCTCTAAAAGATGGGTATGTGTGTTGTAGAAAACTTATTTAGAGTTTTTCTCTCTGAATGGCCTCCTTACACTTTTGTGGGTAATGAGGGTATATATATTATAGGTGAAAGGTATGAAAGTCACACTTAAAATTTCTCCAAGTAGAGAGTCTCACAGGTATCTTGCGGGAAGGCCTTACTAGCGAAATACTTGCGAAATTGATAGCCTGGCATGACTCTTCAACTTCCAGTCATGTGCTTCTCACATGCCCTTTTCGTAAGAACCCTTCTCGTGAACTTCTTGCGAGCTAGTTGCGAAATGCACTAATTTTCATTTCATACTCGATTCTTCACCAATTTTATATTAAACCCAATACAATAAAATCCCACAAAATATAAGGAACAAAATTAAAGTAATTACAACATTTTTTTGTCATGGAATAAAGCCAACATAAAATATAGTTGTAAATCACAACTTTAAAAGAGGATCCTTGGGTAATTCTTTGCAGCCTTCACAAGTTGCTGTTGTGACAATGTGATGTTGATGGAGGTTCGCCATGGTTGGTAAAGCATTATTGCAAGCTTTCCAAATGAAATGCTTAATTTTATTTGGAGCTTGAAGATGCCAAATGCTTTTCCAAAAATGCCTCTAAGCTTCCAGATTTGAAGTACCTGCACTAGAAGCCGAATCGCAAGATACAAGGAATTTATAAGCGCTACTGGTATTGAACATACCCGAAGGTGTATAAGCCCAAATGATGTGGTCAAGGGAGAGCCTTTCACTTAGTGGAATGCCTAAGATTGTCGAAGCTTCATGAGGTAGAAAATTTGTTACACCAAATCAGCTTTCCACACTACACTATCATAGTCTATGAGCTCACTGACCTTAGAATCTGTAAGGTTGAATTTATTCAACCATGTGTTGGCTTTATTTTGTGCCAAATTTTCTTGTATTTTAGCAATTAGATACCCTGTATTTAGGTGGGAATCATGTAAGGGTTGTGTGTAAGAGAGTGTGAAGAAAACTCAAGATGTGTGCAAATCAATGGAGTTTCACGACTAGATCTCGCGACTGACTCGCGACTGGCAAGTTGCCAAAGTGGCACACGTGTGAAGCAAGTAGGGAACTAAAGGATCACGACAGCTGGAGCACTACAGAACAAAAATATATAGTTTAGCTAGGCAGTTAGCTCACGACTTGTTCCAGTCATGAGGCTGAGTCACTAGAATGCCCTGTTTGAAAACCGACTTTTCACGTTCCTCACATACACTACTATAAATACCCTTATATCCACAAAATGTAGAGAGTTTCCAGAGAGAATTTTGAGAGAGAAACCCTAGAAAAAAACAAGATTGACTCATCCACAATCTTCATCATTTGATTCTCTAAATTCCTCTACTTTCACCATCTCCATTGACATATCCTTGAGAGGTACATTTTGCCAAATCCTTGTCTCATCATGCCCATATCAGTGAGGAGGTATTTTGGTACTTAGGAAACAGTTCAGAGATGAAAAATTTACTTGGTTAATGCAATGGGCTTATTATGGGATTCGGGAAGCTAAAGAAGACAAGTTTAAGCGTAACCCTATTGTAGCAAGAAGTTTTGAGGGCTTAAGTGCATTGGGTAGATTCGGCTTGGAGGGTCTTCTGCTATTCATGTATCCCAATTGTATTCTTTAGTGGATCATTTGATCGCTTGGAGGGCAGCGAAGAAGTTTTTTGTCGAGTTTTTCGGTTTCCTCTTCAATAACATGTGTCGATGTTATCTTTGTGTTTGCATCTCTCTTCCCTTACTCTTTACCTTTTAATTGCTACTGTGTTTGTAATTAATTATGGTTTAGAGTGTTTTACCTATTTGGTTATAACTTATATACATCATTCCGCACATATATTATTTGTGTATAAACTTGTGTTGTTATTGTTAATATTGGGGGTCTAAACATTCATTAGTGTTTTACACACTAGTTGAACTTTCAGAATCAGTTGCCATATGAGGGATCGAGGAGATGACAGACTTGCTCGGCTGTGCAGGCAGCCACTTATCCCTTTTAATTCGCATTGATTCACCATTTCCAATACGCCAAACCAACCCTTTTCGGATCACATCTCTCGCACTAAGGATGCTTTTCCACGCATAAGACCCAACAATTGAGTCTTTAGCCTTTAAAATAAAGCAGTCCGGGAAAAATATAGCCTTGAATACATGATGACACAAGGAGTCTAAATTATTAATCATACGCCAAACTTGCTTAGCTAGTAGTGCATCATTGAACTTCTCAATTTCTTTAAAGCGCAAACCACCTACTTCTTTGGCCTTAAATAATTTCTCCCACTTCACCTAATGAACCTTCCTATTATTACCATTATATCCCTACCAAAACTTACATATTAAGACCTCCAACTCTTTTATAAGCCCCTTTGGAAACTTGAAACAACTTATCGTATATCGATTTAGTTAAGACTTCCCTCCCAGCTTGGAATAAAAGCTTTTCCTTCCACCCTTGGAGTTTTTTCCACACCCTTTTCTTCAAATAAATGAAGCTTTGCTTCTTTGCTTGGCCTACAAGAGCGGGAAGACCCAAATATTTTTCATATTGTCTGATAGTTGGAACGCTAGAAGTTGTTGGATCCGAACCTGGGTTTTATGAAGGGTATTGGAACTAAAAAAAATATTTGTCTTGTCACGATTAATTTTCTGCACTGACTCTCTCTCATAAACAACTAGGATATCAAGGATTTTTTGACATTCATCCTCTTTTGCTCGACAAAATAGTACACTATCATCTGCAAAAAATAAATGTGAAATCCTTGGGCCGTTTCTGCAAATTGCTACACCTTGAATGAGTCCCTCAACTTTAGCTTTGTGAATCAAACTTTGGAGTCCCATTGTACACATGAGAAATAAATATAAAGATAGTGGGTCCCCCTGTTGCAATCCCCAACTTGGTTTGATGTTTCCTATAGGTTGCCCATTAAGAAGCATAGAGTAAGAGACAGATCTTAAACAAGACATAATAATACTTACCATCTTTTCCTTGAGTCCCAAATGCTGCATGATTTTTTCCAAGAAAACCCATTCCATCCAGTCATAAGTTTTGCTCATGTCCAGTTTGAGTGTCATATATCCTAACTTCCCTTGGGTCTTTCTTTTAAGATAATACAATGTTTCAAATGCCACACGGATATTATCAGAAATTAGTCTTCCCGACAAGAAAGCACTTTGGGATTCAGGAATAGCTTGAACTAGGAATTTTTCAGCCGATTCACCACAACTTTAGAAATGAGTTTATAAATGACATTACACAAGCTTATTGGCAGAAAATCAGAAACCTTTTTTGGATGTTTGATTTTTGGGATCAATGTAATAAAAGAGCTATTAAGGGATTCATGAATAACACCAGTGTTAAGGGCCTTAAGGACAACTGCAATTACGTCATCAACCACAATATGCTAGAAAGACTTATAAAAAATGGGAGACATATCGTCGGGCCCTGGAGCAGTAAGTGATGCCATTTGTTTAAGTACAAGCTAGACCTCCACTGCTTGAAAGTCTCGGGCTAAGAAACTTGTTGCTTCCTCAGTCATGGTTGGTTGGATGCCATTTATAGTCTCCTCAAAACTTGCTCGGTCAGAGGATGTAAAGATGGAGTTGAAATACTGCACAAGCACATTGCCCATCCGAGTTTCCTCATCCACCCACACCCCTGACTCGTCTTCCAAGCCCTCAATAAAATTACGGTGATTCTGTTGGGTGACACGACAGTGGAAGAACCTGGTTTTACTGTCTCCTTCCTTGAGCCAGGCATTGCGAGACCTCTGTTTCCACATGCTTTCCTCCCTGTTTTTGAGACTTTGAATATCCCCCCTCAGCTTATATATCATCTCTGGATTGGTTCTGTAGCACCCATTCTCCTCAACAACCTTCAGCTTCTTAAGTTTTTTAGTTAAAGAATTCTGAACATGGCCAAACGTGTTTTTATTCCACACCTTTAGGTTGTCTTGGTAGGCCTGAATTTTGTCATTGAACCTCCAAATCGAATTAGTAACAGTTTGGTTTCCCCATGAATCTTGCACTACCGCCTCAATAGAATTGTCTTTCAGCCAAATCCTATAGAAGTGCTTGAGTTTAGAATCCGAAACAAGTAGAAGCGGTTTATGGTCTGAGTGGAAGGCCTCAAGATGTTGAATACGAGTAGCCAAGAAGCGGAGAATCCAATCTATTGATGCCACACCTCTATCCAATCGAACCCAAACATTTTGGTCACCTAGTCTACGATTACACCAAGTGAAAGGAAAACCATTGAAGCCAAGGTCCTTTAGACGTTAGTCATCCAATGCATCCCTAAATCCCTACATTTGTCTTTCAGGGCGGTCCAACCATCCTTGCTTCTCTTCAGCAAACAATATTTCATTAAAATCTCCCAAAAAATATTTCATTTGTCTTTGTAGGCTCTACTTCAATATGAGTTTTCTTATTGTGTGCAAAAAGCATATTTGACCATTTTGGTTGCCCACCTATATTTTGGCATCTTGCAAATATGTAGATACGTAGAGCCTTCTATTGTCTGAGGTCATCCAATATGATATCTTTTGCAATATTTTACAACTAGCCTTCCTAAATCCTGATACTTATATGATCATTTTTCCGTTATTATACATATGTTGATACTTGAGACCGTTTACCGTTTGACAGAGACCTTATTTATCGAACTAGTACTTTTTAGATTGGCATTTCATTGTTGGAATTTGTATGTCATGAGCATAACCCACTTTCTGATACACTTGCTACCATGTCTTAGGTCACAGAAATGGTAAATACTGTTTAGTCCTGGTGTTTGAGGCCAAAGCTCTTAAGTTGTCAGATTTTGAAAAAAGACAGGTAAAACAGTGTTATGCCCTTTCAGGACTTTCTGTGTATGTCATTCATTCATTCATTCAAAAGGACTTTCTGTGTATGGTTCAAATATTTCATGAAGATCGTGTAATGACAAGGCTTTGGACCCTTAGTAGTTCTGTTTGTAATCCTTAGGGCTTAGATCAGTTGAGTACCACTGCATGCTGATTTTGATTGCCAATCATGGGTGTAGGAAAATTTTGCTTCATTCTTTGGACCAGGGATTGCGGCTGAAGTTGGTAATTATTTTATGTTCAATTGCTTTAAATTAAGTGAAAATCTCAGAAGCTTGAAAAGCACACACTGCATTACATAGCAAACAGAATTCTTATATGCTTCTGTATGCAGGAAAGAGTGAAGATAATCTATATGAAGTCCGACATATTTCCAACACAAACCCCAATGCATCTCCTTAGTGAAGTGTACGCTGGTTTTAATCTAATTCTGCTATCTGGTTTGGCTTCATTCATTGCATGACATAAGTCTCTTGTAAAATTTTGTATAATAGTCAGATGGAATAATATTATCATAACAAAGATAAGATTTTGATAAGAGAGAAAAATATGTAAATGAATTTGGGAAGATGGATGACTTACAGTTCTGCAATTGGATATTGCCGTATTCATTCTACTAATGCGAGCATTGTAAAAAATATATGTACACGTTTTACATGGGGTGCTATTGTTTCATAAAAGTAAGATGTGTACAACTATACTCATAAATTCCTAGTAAAAGATTTTTCCTCTCCCCTAACTCAAGTGAAAAAGGGGTGAAGTGATTTGGATTTGTCTTTTGGTTGAATCTAGTGTAGCCAAGGGAAAGAGGTAAAAGGACATGGAATTGTATCTGTTAGTGTCGGTGGGATCACTTCCCTGAGTAATGACAAGATCCTCACTACAAAAAACCCGAGTTTTTAAGCGGCGTTTACAAAAACGCAGCTATTGACTGCTTTGAGTTGCGTTTGCCGGTTGCAGCCCCAAGACCAGCTCTATAGCCGCGTTTTTTGATGCTTGAACTATGTTTATGGGGAGGGCTTAGGCCGCGTTTTAAAAACGCGGCTATAGATCCATCCGATATTTTTAGGCTTAAAGCATGTCTGTAGCTGCGTTTATTTAAATGCGGAATGCGGCTACAGGTTTGGTATAAATTAAAAAAAAAAAAAAAAAAAACCCTAAAGTAGTCTCTGATTTCTAACCCGATCTCTCACCTTTTCTGTCACTCTCTCCCTTTGACTCCCAAACCCTTACCTTCAACCCACCCCTCTCTACCGCCGATCCTCCTCACCCTAGCCCTAGCCTAGATTTTTCACCCTCACTCAATTCTAATTTGAAATTTTCTTTGTTTTTTTTTTTTTTTTTTTTTTGAACGATTACGTTGCCGGATGGGACTGTGAAGGAAGGGAAGAAGTGGGTGACATGCGAGAGAGATTTCGAAGAGTTTGGCTGCCAACGCTTTGATTTCTGAGGTCAATGGGGTTCTGTGGGACATGTCTAGGCCTCTGGAGTCTGATTTTGAGCTCAAGCTCTTCACTTTTGAATCCGACGAAGGCTGCGACACTTGCTAACACTACAGCGCTCACATTCTCGGCAAGGTATGATCTCTGCATTGGCAATTTTTTGCATTTGGGTTTTTTTTTTTTTCCTGAAGAGAAAGTTTGAATGTTTGGCTTAATTTTGGATGCAGTCGCTTGAGCAAGAGTATGGGTACATGTCATGTGTTTGAGGAAATTTCTCTTTGACCGGTGGTACATAATCCTTTGATTCAATTAATCTTTTCTTTTCCCTAAAACTTTGTTTCTCTCTCTCTCTTGTATTATTTTTCGAACTCTGTTTCTCTCTCTCTCTCTCTCTCTCTCTCTCTCTTTCGCAAACTCAAACATCAGCGAGTCACCGCAAAGGCGAATCGGAGCTACGAAGACTGAGTTGGATCAGTCTCACCGTGTTTGAATTGGCGACCGAGGCGTCTCTCTCCGCAGAGTGAAAGTTCATCATTCTGTTATTAATTCGTATAATTTTATACTAGTTTCTTTCAATTGATCGTGTTTTGAGTGGCTCTGTTTTTTTATAAATTAGTTCTTTTTAGGTAATATAATTATCGATTTTGCTTTTATTTTTGTGTTCGTTAGATTTTTTTTGGTTTCTGAGAAAATTCAGCAGAGGAGAGAGAAACTGATTTGAAATCTTACATTTTCTGGTCTAGTTGCCTCCATAACGAAATTTAAAGTTTCTTTTTCTCTGGAACGAATACACGGAGAATATAAGGTTTCAAAGCTCTGGATTCCTTTTTCCCTTTTACGCTAGGTTTCTCAGTGGCCAAACAGTACACTAGGGTCAAATTGATGAAATTGGATAATTTAGAGTGTCATTGTTTCCTTCTGTGCCTGCGTGTGTGAAAGTGAATTTTGGTTGAGCTATGATTGTGTATGAAATTGAATTGCAATGCGTGGATTGCTGTGGATGTTATTTTTGGTTGAAGTAATTGTGGGAATTTCGCATTCAATCTGTATCTTAGTTTTTCCGGTCATTGCTGATTTATGCTCCATTCAAAGTTTTTTCTGCTAGATTATGGCTGATTTATGCTCCTTTCAAGGTTTTTTCTGCTAGATTATGGTTGTTTAATTTCAATTAGTGTGGTGATATGGTTGTCTTGGTGCATTTTCTGTGTTAATTATATACTGTTACATTTTTGAATGTTTAGTTTATTTTTACATGTTGTATGTTATTTAAATCTACGTGGGAACGCGAGTTATATCATGCGTTTGACGCGTGTGGTGATTTCTTGTTTCAGTAGATTTTTTTAATTTTTTTTTTTGGGTTTGTCGTTGTGTGATATCATTATCGACGCTGTTGTTTGCAGTTGATATTTTATGTGGCAAATATCATTTGTAGTTTTGCGAGCATTTTAGGAACTTCTTCCATTATGTGCCTTCTGGTTGGAACTCAATAAAGCAGTTCCTTAGTAGGGTTGATATTACTCCAGTAATCTTTCTAGGAAAAACTCTTTGTTGGTAAGGAGGCACCAGCGTTTCATTTGACTTTGATTTCGTTAAATTAAATTTTATTAAGCAGATATGGTAGTTGAAATTATGTCTGCTTTCGGTGTATTGAATTTTTTATTAATGGAGAAACTGACACCGCAACTGAAATGGTCTTCCTTGAAGGTGTTATGAAATAATTACATTGCATCATGAGAGTATTGTGTTTGGAAACAACAACTCATTATTCAATGGGGGTATTATTAGGATTGATTTAATTAACAAAGAGTGAACCTTTTTAATGGCAATGGCATAGGGAATTTAGAAACACACCCTAATTGTTTGTGTTTTTTTCTTTTTCTTGCTAATATGTTTCAATATTGTGAACCTCTAATTAAGATGAGGAGGGAAAAATGGGGGAAGGAAGTAAACTACAAATATGATTAGAACAAACATGACATCAAGTAGTGGAAAAAATAACTTTGGAAGTCGGGGTAAAATGGCTTTTTTTATTTGGAAGTAGCTTTATGGACACATAAAGAGTTACTGCAAATATAAATAGAACGAATGTGAATTCATGAAGCAACTTACTGACTTAGGAAGCTGGGGGTGAAAAAGCTTTTTGTTTTGGTAGTGTCTTTATGGAAGGTACCGGAAAAAATATACATTTTTGTGTCTTTATGGAAGGTACCGGAAAAAATATACATTTTTGTTTTGGTAGTGTCTTTATGGACAAAAAATTATGTACCGGAAAAAGAAAACACCACTACTCAATAACTCAGCATTTCTGTAACCTTGCTCAATATATCTTGTGATATTAACAAATTCTTTATAAACGTTTGAAGCATTTTGGATTGTAAGTGACATGCTTGGTGCAGTTTTTAGGCTAACGACTACTACAGCTGTTCATCATAAATCAAGTTTGGCATGTGTTCTCCCCAAATAAAGTAGCTTAAGTAACCAATTTTTTCTGTATTTGATTTAGCAATCTTTTACGTATTTTCTCCCACGTTGTTAGAGGTGCAGAAGGGATCACAATAGAAGTTAGCAAAAATGTCAACAGGTTTGCTTTTTTTCTTTTTTTCAAATTCTTTGTTCCTTAAACCATAAGCCATTTAATTGATAAATAGCTATTGTTAAATCCCATGGGATATAGATATGATAGTCAATACCCATACATGCGTGATGATCATGGACTCTCTGCTTTATTTGATGTCGCCCAAAAGGTTGTGGAAGGGAAATACAAGGAAATGGTTTTCTTTGTTAAGTGATTTTTGTTGTTTTCCTCTGCTTCCTACTTTCCAATATTAGGTGGAGGCTTACTGTTTTATCCTTATTTTTCATTTAATTTTTTTTCCCTTGAAAATTTCTGATAGGCCAAAAATAAATTGACCCTTTGTGATAAATTAATCAATTAATTAAGTTAATTAACATGCAAACGCGTGGTAGTACAAACAAATCACCAATAAACTAAGTATGTAGAAGAAAATAAATTTGACACGGTGATCTGTTTATGAATGGGAAAAACCAATACGGCAAAAAACCCACTGGGTGATTTTCAGGTCACCATTTTCGAAATTCCACTATTATCACAACAAGCGGTTACAAGTAAATGAATCTCAGTACCTTATATCAACTTACAATTGAACCATTACCCTAATACCTAATTGGACTTGTTCTCTAGTGACAATTTCTCCTTTCAATGCACGGCTTCCAGTATGTGACTGATCAATTGTGCAGATCCCAGTATGCGAATTCAATTATCAACTAGAGAAAGTTGTTGGCTGTAAAGTTTTTCAGTTAATCCCAATGATGAAGATCAAGAAGATGCTTGGTCACAAAACCCTATGGTGCACAAACACAGCAACTTCTTTACAAGAATGATGAATTAAGGCAAATTCTATCTTCGGTCGTAATTTTCTTGAACAAACTTTGCTCAACATTTGTGTAACTTGTGTATATTTTGACGGCCCTTAAAATAATCATTTTATATATTTAGGGTTGTGAGAAAAGAAAGATCAAACACATAATCACGAATTAGAGTCAAAATAAAACTGAAAATCTGTTTTTCATAAATTTCGATAGATATCTTATCTGTTAAGCTACTGTCAAGCCACGAGGTTGAACAGCTCTTTTAAATTTAATAGATGGCTAGTTGTTGAGCTAGCTATAAAACTTTAATGACAAGTACTTTTCAGATTTAAATCTTGGATAGAGTTGCATGACTTCAACATTTGATCTTGAAACACAATTTCTTGAAGTATTAAACACATCCTAAATCTATCTAAATACAAGTAAAGTGTGTTTTGTCAAAAAATTAGTCAATTACATAAAATAGTGACATGGTCCTAACATGTGAATCAAATATGTCCTAACAATCTCCCCGTTTGGCAATCTGTGACAAAACCACAACAAACGAATGAGATATGAGAAAAGTCATAAATCACTCAACTCATATTTACTTGTTAAATACAATGAAATTTATCCTAACAAAAACTCTTGAAAAACTTTGCAAGAAGGGTTTATGGCAAGTAGACTTTGATAACTTGTATTTTTGAAACACTTTAAACAAAATTCATCAAGACATCTTTGTGTGAAACAAAAATAATAGATTACATACAAGTAATAAGAACCATGTGTATAAAAAAAGAAGAGAAACAACACATGCAAGAATAGGTGAAAGAAACATACATCAACATATAGAGAAAATAAATACAATATATGTTAATAATGGTCACAAGACCCAAGGTACAAGAATAAATGTATCTCAAATAGAAAGAAAAGAAAAGAAAAGATACAGGTAATCCTCACTACATTCCCCAATATGTACTGTCCTCCTAACAAAAATCTCTTGTGCTAACCCTCCCCCTAAGTATGACTACTCTCTTAATCAAAACCACTTCCCCTTTTTGTCATGAGTAATAAAGGGTAAGAGTGTCAAGTAGACATCTCGTCATCGCTAGGTGAGCTAGCAACGCCATCATCCTCATCATTAGAATCAACATCATCATCATCAGCAGCATCATCAGCATCACTCTCATCCACAGGGGCTACAGGAGTGGAAGGCATAGTATAACCACCCATCTCAGCTTGACGTCAAGCAATGCGTCCAACATGAGTGTTCCCCTGACACAACTCATCCCTGAGATTGTCGAGGTGAGCATCCATGGGCTGAAGCTACGCCATGATGTCTTCTAGAGTCACTCCACTCATAGAAGATGAGGGAGCAGATGTGGATGGAGCAAAAAGAGTGGGAGGAGTTGATGTATCGGACCGCCTCGATTGAAATTGCGCTCCGTTTACCGGTAGCGTAGTCAATGGCACACATAACAGGGAAGTGGTTGGAAGAGGGAAAAGGAACAGAAAAAGGGCATAAAATCCACGTGATAACCGAAGGGAAAATGAGCTTATCGCAGGTAGCCGTATCCCTATACACATCTATAATGGCAAGAATAAAATGTGAAGGAAAATCTATAGTGAGGTGCTCTATCAAGGAAAGCAAAAATCAAACACGAGGCTTTGTGATAGAGTTATAGTGAGAGAGTGGGTGCAAAACAAAAGTCATCACCATGTTCTTGAATCTAGGACCTTTAGCAAAGGCCTTACATGGTATAAATTGACGATCACCCAAATCAGAAGGGCACTCGTAGAAAGTAGAGATCATCTCGTCTTTGGACACAGTCCTCAGACGCTCACATCCGAGGTAGTCAGGATGCTTTACCTTCGGAACATGGTACACATCGGATACCAAATCTGGTGTGACAACAATGCGCGTACCTCGAATGTGAGTAGAAAAGAGAGGTACTGAAGAATCAATTCCATGCATGTTGGAGTAAAACTCCTGGATCAGCACGGAAGGATAAGTGACCAGGACGTCACACAGTGACTCCCAACCTCGACTGTGAATGACATCGAGAAGGTCAGTGTTGGCGAAGTCCGCCAAAATGACTTCGCGTTCCGAATGAACACCTCGTCGAGAAAAGTTCTCCGAGAAGTCCTTTCAGGCATCCTCATCATGGAATCGAATAGAAGGAGTAGAATCAAAAGACGAAGTGGAGGCCCTAGAACACAAAGGGTTCTGGGACAGAGCAGACTTACGTTTAGGTGCTATTGACGCACTAACGTAAACAAGAGAGAGGGGGAAGAAAGAGAAAATCAAAAAAGCTCCAAACAGTTCAAATATAACAAGTATATTGAAAAGAAAGTACGTATGCATGAAGAATGCATGAACATGTGATATGCAAAAGAAATTGCATCATGGGCTCAACCCAATCCAAACCTATTAGCACACATCAGTTTAACATATATAACACACATCTAAATGCATGAAAATATAGTTATAATGCAAGTGAGATGCAATGCATGAGGTTTTAAACTCATTTAATCAAAAACCCATACCAAAATTTCAACAATAACTCAACAATTTTGAAAAAACCCTAAAGTTTTCAAAAACCCTAAAACCTAGGTCCAAATGCATGACATGCATGAATAATGAGAGAAAAATAGATCATACCAAGTGATTCGAAGCAAGGAACGGCCAAAAATCATGTGGGTTAAAGGTTTTGAGAGAGAAGAAAGTGTTTGGGAGGTGAATAGGCGCAGACAGATCGAGAGAGATCGAGAAAATGAGGATCAGATCGCACTGAAGCCTATATATAGATCCTCAGTAATTCTTGACAGATGGAGGTGTCGAGAGGTATTGAGCCAAGTGTTGAGACAGGTGTCAAGAAAACAGAACGTCGATAGATGAAGCTATCGAGAGGTGTCGAGGAAGAATTCATCAGACACGATCAAAGAAGCTCAATCGATCCACCAGCGCTGTCGAGAAGCTATCGAGGGTCCAGGAACTTTCTCGATCAATCCACTAGCTATTGAGACAATTATTGAGATTGCGATAAGAAACAATTTAAGATCTCGACAAAAAGGGCAAGTGTCGAGAGGTGTTGAGGAGGTATCGAGGTTGCTTAAAACCAGTTTTTCAAGAAGAGGAAAAATACAGATATGAATGTAATTAAGCATGCAACACAACTAACGATCCAATCAACATTTTAAACTCTCAAAAACATCTCCCAACAACAATTTTTAAGCACATGGATCCCAAAACACACACACTCACATACTAAACAAGTTTAACCAATTTTATATTTCAAAGACAAGTCAAGATAGTTTAGTGAACATACATTAACACATGTAAACTTTGTGATGGTTAAATCACATTGTACCTACACATGTATTAGGAGTAGCAAAGAATATTGCGTGTTATGTGTGAAAAACATCGCAAGATTGCATAAGTATATACACGTTATGAGGATTTGAAATATAAGAAAATCACCTTAACTCACACACAATCATAACGGTTTGATGGGGATTATCATCTTTGAGGTCCATTTTATAACTCTCACATCTCCTAGAATACATGCTTGCAATCATATATAGAGCATTTTGATCTTTTTGCTTTTTATTTTTTTTGCATATTTTTCTTTTTAAGCAAATCATGCATGGACATATAAGAGAGAGAAGAAATACCCAATGATGTTAAGCATTTGACATTTTAATTTTGCTATACCGAAGCACACAAATGTCATTTAATGATTGGCGGATAACAGTGGTGAGATGGTTATTTATGCCTTTCTCTTAGGATTTTTCTTCCCATCAAAAAGAGTGATATGAGTGTTAAGTACAAGAGATTACTTAATCTTACTCATCACAAACAAGAGTCACAAAACTCACTTGCTTAGTTGTGCATAGAGATGCTCATCTAAACTACAAGAGATACAAAATTTATGAAACTTTGTTTTAATGGCCCTCCAAGGTACACAAGTACCAATGTACACAAAACACACTGTTTTTGTATTTTTCTGATTTTTCAATTTTTTTTTTAAATTTTTATATGAAAAACAAAATAAACAAAACTGAAAACAAACAAAAACATGTTAACCAAAGCAAAGCATAAAAACTAGACTGACTGAAAATAAAAGCAAAACACACAAGTTATACAAAAACGAAACACAGAGAGAGAAGAAAGTGATAGAATCACTTGGAACCCTTTTCCTTCCACGCCTTGGAAGAACCTTTCCTTTAAGTGAACCCTTGAATTGGTGGTGAGGGGGAAGAATTGAAACTGTTCAAGTTCGAAAGGAACATGAGGGCTTTGAGAAGATCTTCAAGGGGAGCAAGGGAGGATTGAAATTGATTCTAGCTTCCAGATGCTATCATGCTATTGCTCTATTGAATGGCTAACCACTTATAGCAATTTGGTCTAGTATGACCGGCAACTCCACAATGATGACAGAGATACTGCTTCTTCTGTTTAGGCTTTTGAGAGTTAGCTTTCTTAGTCCTAAGGTTTTTAGCTTCCTTTTTATCTTGCGTAGAGGGTGTTCTTAAGATAGATTTACTTTTGTCTATGTTCTCACTAGCTATATTAGTTTTAACATCATTGTTCTCAATAACATTATTACTAGGAGGAACAAAAACAGTAGTACTAGTAGAAGCAATATTAGAAGAAAAGAGACCATACCCTAAACCTGTTCGATCAGAAGCAGATTTTTGAAGACTGAGCATCTCATCAAGTTTTGCACTTGAAGTCCTCTCCAATTGAGCTCTGACTTGAAACAGTTCTACTTCAAACTTCTTGGTCTTCTCAGCCAAGAAATTGTTCTCGATCCTCAGTGCTCCAATAGTCTAATTAGCCTCATCAAACTTTGTGGAAATCTCTTCATGATTAAGTTTCACATCACTGAGTTTCTTGGTGGTCAGCTTATAAAGTTTCTCATGTTTCTCAGAAAGCTTGTATAATTTCCCATAGGCTGTATGGATATCATCTTGATCATCCATCTTCTTAAACTTGGACTCCACCGATTCCTCTTCTTCATCCACATCTTCAACAATCCCCTCAGAAGGATTAATAGTGGTAGTGAAGGCATTCAGGATTCCATCATCCTCATTATCAGAATCATATTTAGGCTTGGTGTCGCTCAAAGTAGCAGCAAATGCCTTGCTCTTCCTAATATTCTTGAGATATGTAGGACACTTCTATTTCATGTGACCAAAGCCTTGACACCCAAAGCACTTAGATCCTATGAGAACAGTGTGCTAGCCACCATTCCCAGCATCCTTCTTCCCTTTGTCTTGGCTCTTGAACTGAGAAGAACTGGATTGCCTACGGTCCTTGTTGAAGCTCTTCCCATTGGCATTCTTCATGAACTTGTTGAATTGCCTGGTGATGTAGAACTTCATCTTAGAATCTTCATCATCTAAAGATTCATCCGTGTCACTACTCTTGCCTTTACCCGATTTCCTAATTCTAGTTAACCCTAGCTTGTAGGTCTGTAGATTGCCAACCAGCTCTGTCAAAGGAATCTTATCAATGTCCTTTGATTCCTCGATTGTCATAATCTTGGCATGGAATCTCTCAGGTAGAGATCTGAGCACCTTTCTCACAATTTTGAGTTCAGAAATGGTTTCCCCAAGATTGAAAACTGAATTTACTATGTCCTTGAACTTGGCATAGAACTCATCGAACGACTTATCCTTCTCCTTTTTAATCTCTTCGAAGTTTGTAGTGAGCCTCTGAAGTTTTGAGTTCTTGACAGTCTTAGTTCCTTCATAGTTTGTCTAGAGGATGGTCCATGCCTCCTTAGCAGTTTCTGTAGAGAATATCTTCTTGAACTCCTCATTAGTGACTGCACTGAATAAAGCATTCAATACCCTACTATTGAAGTTTGCC
The DNA here is from genome assembly GCF_001633185.2 of Quercus lobata. Lineage (NCBI taxonomy): Eukaryota > Viridiplantae > Streptophyta > Magnoliopsida > Fagales > Fagaceae > Quercus > Quercus lobata. Next base: position 57,351,199 of record NC_044905.1, on the reverse strand, counting down.
GTCTTGATCTCGGCATCATCTCAATTGGCCGGCGCTTCCTTTGGCTTGATCCAGCCAATTTCTATAGCTTGCCACACCTTTTCATCTAGAGACTGCAAAAAAACTTTTATGCGTACTTTCCAGTAAACATAGTTAATGCCATCAAATAGAGAAGGTATAATTAATAACTGTCTTTTATCCATGACAAACAAGGGTCAATAGATCAAACACAGTAAAGATTAACCCTAATCAAAGTGTGTCCGCTCTAGTACCACTTGATAGACCAAAAACAAATTGACCCCTTGTTATAAATTAACCAATTAATTTAGCTAAGTGAATTAATTAAGTTAATTAACATGCAAACGCGTGGTAGCACAAACAAATCACCAATAAACTAAGTATGCAGCGAAAAATAAATTTGACACGATGATTTGTTTACGAATGGGAAAAACCAACATGGCAAAACCCCATTGGGTGATTTACAAGTCACTACTCCCGAAATTCTACTATTATCACAACAAGCGGTTACAAGTAAATGAATCTCAGTACCTTATACTAACCTACAGTTAAACCCTTACCCCAATACCCAGTTGGACTTGTTCTGTAGTGACAATTTCTCCTTTCGATGCACGGCTCCTAGTACGTGATTAACTAATTGCGCGTATCCCAGTATGCGACTTTAATCACCAACTAGAGAAAGTTGTTGATTGCAAAGTTCTTCAGTTCATCCCAGCGATGAAGATCAAGAAAATGCTTAGTCATAAAACCTTACGGTGCACAAATATAGCAACTTCTTCACAAGAATGATGAATTAAGGCAAATTTTGTCTCTGGTTACAATTTGCTTGAATAAACTTTGCTCAACACTTGTGCAACTTGTATACACTTTGACAACTTTTAAAATAATCCTTTTATATGTCTAGGGTTGTAAGAAAAGAAATCTCAAATACATAATTACGGATTAGAGTCAAAACAGAACTGAAAATCTGTTTTTCATAAACCTTGACAGATACCCTATCTGTCGAGCTGCTGTTGAGCCACGGGGCTGAACAGCTCTTTCAAGCTCGATAGATGGCTAGCTCGAGTTTTAATGACGAAAATTTTCAGACTTGAATCTTGGACAGATTTGCATGGTTTTAACACTTGATCTTGAAACACAGTTTCTTGAAGTATGAAACACATCCTAAATCTACCCAAATACAAGTAAAGTGCATTTTGTCAAAAGATTAGCCAATTATATAAAATAGTGGCATATGTTCCTAACTAGTGAATCACATATATTCTAACAATTTTCATTTATGCTGTGTGTGACTATGTGAGTGTGTGTTGTCTCTTATAAGCTACATTCACATCAGCTAGTGGAAAATTGTGTAAAATTGTGTAAAATGAAAAAATGTGATCATTTTACACAACATGAGCAAAAAAAAGACCCACATTAGATTGGGCAAACTTATGCATAAATGCAAGTTGCTACAGTACCTGTGCAAATATGCACTGGTACTGTAGCACTCCTATTTATTATTTTAATGATTTTTTTTATAAGTATTATTTTAATGTTACATTGGATAGTATAAAAGCCATCTTTTTCACAATTTTTCTCTCTCCTCTCACTGAGCACAGCCCCATGCCGACAGCTTATTCTTCCCTGTTTCATTCCTGAGTTAATCCTCTCGGCTTCTCTCTTCCTTTGGTTCTTTTCAGCTCTTGCCCATTGTCATCATCACCGGAAATTGTGTGATCAGTTTGGAGTTTTTGCAGCACCGTGAGGAGGGTGAATTAATCCAAAGGTATCTCTATCAGGAGCTTGTTCCTCCCTGTTTCATTCCTGAGTTAATCCTCTCATCTTCTCTCTTCCTCTGGTTCTTTTCAGCTCTTGCTCGTTGTTATCATCACCGGAAATTATGTGATCGGTTTGGAGTTTTTGCAGCATCGTGAGGAGGGTGAATCAATCCGCTTTGGGCAATTTTATCTAAGAAGGTATGAGTTTTTCTCATTGAGTTTTTTTTTTTTTTTTTTTTTTTTTTTTTTTTTTTTTTTTTTTTTTTTCAGTTTCAAGAAATATTCTTAAGAGTTTCTCTAAACTAATTTTTTTTTTTTTAAGGGTTTCTTGTTTCAAATTTTTTCTGGTTTGGGCTTTTTTTTAGGGATTCTTCGGACACACCCGAATTCCTATTTCTCCCCTGTTTCGGACTGCTTGAACAGAGTATATATGTTCTTGAGGAAACTTAGAAGTGGATATAATTTTTTTATGCATTATTTCATGGTGGGTTTGTGCATTGAGGAATTTTTTTTCTATGACAGATCGTTGTTGGTCTTCAGTTTTTCAGAGTTAATATGCAACGTTCTAATTCTTCCAATTTTCATGAACATCACCAACAGGTTTGGTTTTTTTTTTCTTTTTTTGGTTTATTAATAAATTGCTAATTAAATTTGCAAGATTTTTTTTTTTTTTTTAATTAGTAGCCTGTCACTGGAACTTACGCATTATGTATGAGTGTATGTCCAATTATATATGGGAATCTTTGCTCATTTGTTTTCTAAAAGCTTTAATTTTGTTGTATTGAAAATTTTTTAAACCAATGTTTTCACTAGCTTATTGGCCAATTTTAGGATCTATACAGGCAATCCTAAGTAATCTGTTTCTTAATGTAGTAGTGTTAACTATTAAAATTAGTCCATCTATTTCAGCACAGGAAGACTATGTACATTCTGTGAATTGCCGTGTTACTGGCAGATATTTTTGCTTGTGAAGACTACCTTTTGTCTTTCCGGTAATGACCTTGCTGTGAATTAAAAGACTTTATTTTTCAGTGTCAAACCTTTTGTTTTAGGGAACAATAATATTTTGCATTGGTTTTTAGGAAATGTGGTCTTTGAAGAACTTCCAAGTTGATCCAAACTATTCTTTTTCAATTGGTTGTGTTTTGTACTTATGTATTGGTTATATAATTATTTTTTGGTTCTGTACATTCTGTCCACTTTGCATTGGTATGGTAACAACTCTAGGTATTTGGTTTTGGCACTTTGTTAAGGAACCGCAAATTGTGTGAAGTACCTATTATGGTTATTAAGCTGAAAGTTTGGTCTGGGGCCTGTTCGTCTTGCCCATTATTCATGTGCTTTCCAGGCACATTTAACCAAACCAAACCACATGGTGTTAAATTATTTTGTTGCATATTCCTGATTTTCTGTCTCACATGGTATCTCATAAGACTTATTTTGGGGAGTGCCCAGGTGTGGGGGTGGGGGTGGTCAATGGTTGGGAGGAGGGGTAACTACCTGGTTTGAAGTCATCTTGTCTTTGTATAGCTGAAGTGCATGCAATAGTTGGAATAACTCATTTTCTTTCACCATCCCATCTAAGTTCTTGCACCTTCAGTTCCCCCATATCTAAATTACTTTGGTGTTTGTTAGGTGATGGACTCACGAAATCCCTTCTTCCTTGACATTTTACAAGACAAGGAACAAGGTTTTGAGTCCTTTGATAGTAGTATTTTGATGTCTACTCCGCATTTAGACGTGAATGTCCATCAATCTCCGCCTGAAGTTGAAATGGGACAATTTACACCCCCCATTGCAAAAAAATCAACTACTAAGAGAAGTCAACGGGGAAACAACTTCACAGTAGATGAAGACATTAAGCTAGTATCGGCGTGGCTTAATGTTAGCTTAGATGCCGTGATATCGACGGACCAAAAACACACAACATTTTGGGATAGAATTTGGTCCACCTTCCACAATGACAAAAAATTTAACCGCTCCAAAGATTCTTTATGTAGTCAGTGGTTAACAATTCAAAGGGAGACCAACAAGTTTTGTGGATACTTGGCCCAAATTGAGAACCGGAACGAAAGTGGTAAAACTGAGCATGACAAGGTAATTCAACTCAACATCTAATATGTATTGTATATCAATGCACTTTTAGTTCTATGATACTCATTATTTTAAATTTTTTTACTTTTATAGATTGAAGATGCAAAAACTATGCATAAAGAAAATAGCAAAAATGCATTTCAATTGGAACATTGTTGGAGAATTTTGAGGAATGAAGCTAAATGGTTGCTTCAAAGAGATAATTTGAAGGTCCGCCCTAGACAACCAACCACACAATCTTGTAATACTTTTGCAAACTCAATAAATTTGGATGAAGATAATAATGAGATGAACTCCGGAGAAACCTTGGAGAGACCCATAGGCAAGAAGGCCGAGAAGGAGAAATTAAAGAAAAGAAAGAATTGTGATGATGTGGTCCCAATACTTTCCTCCCAATTGGACGAAATCAAGGAAGAAAAAATGAGAATGCATGAAGAGAAAAAAGAAAGTATGCGCATTGCATTAGAAGAATGAAGAGAGTTTATGCGCATTGCATCCGAAGAACGAAGAGAGTTGATTCGTATCAAAGAAGACAAGAATGAAGTAGAAAAGAGGAAAGCGGAAGATGAAATTATGATGAAAGATACAAGAACCATGGATCCTGAGCAAAAAGAATACATTTGCCTACGTCATTTGGAAATCTTGGAGAGGTTAAAGTCTAAATTCCCATCATCATCATAATTTTTATATTATTATTGACAATATCTAATTAAGTAATATTTTGTATAGTGCAAAGATACTAGCACATGGTTGACATAGATGGTTTGATGTTAGACATCTCTTTTGTAGTATTTACTTGTACAAGGAACATGATTATTCAATTTCTAATCATGTTAGATATATTTTTGTAATCTTCACTTGTGCAAGGCTGTGATGTCTCCTTCTGTAAGCCTGTACTATTTTCTCTCAATGACTGAAGTTGGTGGAAAAATATTGTTGTCATGCTGTGTTGGAATTGGTTGTGTTGGAATTGCTCTATTCTCTTTAGTAGGAATTCCTAATACAGAATACAAGATGTCACATTTTTTAAGTTTGAATGATGACCATATGAATGATGGAAAACAATGGAAATCTGCTTGTGAACTTAGATATAATATTAATTTTTTGTGATGCAGGACAAAGTTTAGAAAAGCTCAAATGGGCACTTTCTCAAATAAGCTAGTTTGGGTTGTCTTTGCAAACAAAATTAAAATACTGCTTACAATTTTTGATAGATGAAAGATGACATCTAATTTTGTAAATACAGATGCGAAGTTACATAGATAGATAGATAGAAATATTGTTTGATTCATGCAAGAAATTTGAATATGTAAATATGGATATAATGGTTGCAGGGGCTGTAGAAAAATAACTACTTGCACAATATTTTCATCACCCCCAACACATTTTCAGCTAAATTTTTTAACCATTCCTAAATTCACTGTGTCTTGTTTCCTAGGCTACTAATGCACCTCATGTATATAGGCAATGCACCTCATGTATACAGGCAATAATTTCAAATTTGCTGAAAAGGTAGAGAATTAGAACGCTTTATTTTGACTTTATTTTTATTCACCCATCATGGATTTTTCCAAATTTGTCAATTGGATAAGTAATAACACTCACAAAACTATAAGTGAATTTGATTTAGGTGAAAATAAGTGCAATACTTTCTTTAGTTTAGATTCGAGAAGATGGTTTTCCACTTATCAAGTGATTGACACACCATTAGAATTAAGAACATCTTTTACAAGTTGATGTTAAATAGTTGAGTTGTACTTGTGGTGTTGGAAAAAAAATTATGACCGTTGGGTCAAAAAAAAATATATATATATATATATATATCTCCGCGGCGTTCGTCGGAGCCACTATTTCGGCGGCGTTCACCGGAGTCACTATTTCGGTGGCATTCGCCGGAGCCACTCCTGCAGCGTTTGCCAGAGCTACTATTTCGGCGGTTCGGCCATTGGACCTCCACCACAAGCGGCTCCATTGGCCGAGCCACTAGTGTTGGTTGTTTACTTAAAATATAAGTTTAAATTAAAAAAGTATGACCATTATGGAAAATAATAAAAAATTGATGAAGAATGAATATTTTATTGAAATATCTTGTAAAATAGATAAACTGATGTGGGTGTTTTATAAAAGTGATGGTGTAAAATAAAAAATGTAGGTTTTTTGTGTAAAATAGACGGAATCTTTTCCACCAATTGATGTGAATGCTCTAAACTGATTATTTCAACAATGGTGGAGGATCTGGATCCATAAAAATGACCAATATGTCACTTGGTGGATGACAAGTGAAAGTCATTTGGAATGTGTGCCATGATGCAACATGTACAAATGACAGTCATTTGGAATGTGTGCCATGAACATATCTAGTGAATGGAATGCTATACGGACTTGGGGTCTTGACCTCTAGTTTGATGGACATGAACTGCAAGACATGTTGTAATTCTTGTTGTATCTATCCATCCCTAGCCAAAAGTTTCCTTTTCCTGGAAGCAGTTTGCTACCTGGAAGTGTATTTTGATTAACCTTGCAGCCAATGAATTAATGATTTTTTCCTTTATATTCCATGATTTTCCACACCTTTATTTTTAAAGCCTTTTTAGATGATAAAGTCAGTGCCTCCCTTTTTGAAACTGAATATTTTTGCTTTTCACAGATAGTATCTTGGTAAATCCTCTTAGTCCTACCTTGTCTGACTGTCAACAATCTTGATAAAATTTTGTCTTCAATAATTCAATCTTGATTGGTTTTAATATTTTTTTTTTGTTATTATTATTGAAGTGTGAGTATGCGATGGCTGATGGGTTTTAATGAGTATGGTCTGGTTAGTATGTGATGCATTTTATTTACGGTTATAACATATAAATTATGGAACTTTTGTGTTTATCTTTTCAATGCCACTCTTCCGTTGTGGTGGAACTTCTCTTTATAAGATCTATTGGAGGTGATGCACACTCGGAAATAGCGCACATCTTAAATATATTCATGCACATTCGCCCCCTTTATGTTTACTAGCCGTTTCTCCAAAAAAAAAAAATGTTTACTAGCCTTTTCATACCCAAGTGTGCTCAAAACCTCTTTTTTAAAATCTTAACTGGTTTATCTCTCAAGTAAATGCTAAAAATAAGGAGAAGTGAAATAAGAGTGAGAGTGGTACATGGTGTCGTGGTTTGGGGTGATTTTGAATTATTCAATCTACTTTTATATCCTCATTATTTTGATTTTTTATTAAACTCCTTTGAATTAGATAATAGTCTTATTTTTGAAAGTATAAAGAAGTGGACACCAAAGAATCCTTGTCAACCAAAAGCTTGGAATTAAACCTACCCAACTTTGAGAAAAATTGCACACTGAATATCCTCATTTCTGTAGCCATATGGAATCATGTCTTGTTAGTGTGATCAGTGATGACTACTACCATATGAAAAATTGTTACATACAGTTCAGTCACATTACTTTATAACTGCACGGTAGTTCCAAAAGTATCTTCTTCAGTCTTAAGAGTATATTTGCTATGAAAGCCTATTAGAATAGCATTATGTTAATATTACTAATTGTAGGTGAATCTCCCCTCCCTCCTCCCCCTTGGGCCCAACCATAAACTTATAAAAATAAAAAAATAATTGTGGGCTAAATAAGCCAGTCTTTAAGACATGAAGTTTCCATGCACCTGTCAAGTTCTCATGCTACTTATGCAACATTAATATATGATTTTTTTTTTTTTTTCTCTTTTAGTAATTTAGTCCCATTGATGTAATAAATACTTATTAACTTTCAAATCTTAATGATTTCCACTCTGCTCTATTGTTCATATACACGAGTGCTCATTCTACTTTGACCATGGAATTAGGGACAAAGCCACACAAGGTCCCAATGGAGCCTGGCCCATGAGTTTTAGAAATATATATATATATATATATATTTTTTTTTTTTTCTATAGGTATATTAGGGCCTAAATCTAATTGGGTCCAGAGAAAACAAACTTTGTCCCCTTCCATTCAAAATCTAACTAGTCAACACTAGAGGTAAAAGATATTCATAATAACTAATAAGGCTGAGTTCTCTTTCTTGTTGTCTATTTATTATTTTTTGGGATACATGCAGCAATCTTATACGTATATTTGATAGTGTTTTAATAATAACTTATTAAATTGTATTTTTAAAACAACATTCCATATGTTTAGGCTCTTACTGTCTAAAGCTTGCAGGCTGCATAAAGACAAGAAGCTTTGGCTTTAACTAAATGATATTCCTCTTTCCTGCAGTGTCCCTCATGGCAATTTTAATCATTATTATAATTATTATGTTAGAAGAGCTCACCCTCTTCATTATGACGCTGGAATACAGATATAAATGACTTGATGTGCGACATGACAGGTTCTATGCTTTTGCTTCAGAGGCGCATATGGAACCAACTATTGAGGACCAGGTATTATTTGTCATTTTTTTTTTTGTTTATTCTTTTGATTGTTATTTTTTCGGAGTTATCAGTTTTGAACTATTGATCCACAAAAGGTATAACTGAAGTATAATCACGCCTTTTCATGCGGGATTTAATTTGTAACTTAAGGGTCTTCTTATAGCCTGGCTAGTATTAAATGATGACATTTAAATATAAAAAGAATGATAGATATGGTTTACTTAGTGGCTAGGAAGCACGGATATAGGCACGGGTATGACGTGATAACACAAACAACTTTTAAAAAATTATAATATGCATTCTTTTTTTAAAGAGCATCTAATACTATTTGTACACTTCTTGTCACTAAAAGAATTTTTTTTTAATGCAATTCGTTAAGTTTTATTGGTTGTCATACTTTTTGCTGATGAAGTAGGTTGTTAATTGCAGAAAATGCTAAGCGCATTCCAGAAATAGAAGAGGTTTCTGGAAAAAAAAAAGGGAACTTTCAAGGACTACTATTGAACTGAACAATGGTTATTGGATTCTAAAAGTAGTTCCATGGATTGGGGGTAGAATTATTTCCATGATGCACCTTCCCTCAGGTAATTCTTTTGAATTGGCACAAGCTCAATATTTTTGAATTTGTTCCATGATAATATTTGAGAATAATAGCTCCGACTTAAATAAAATATAGGTAATTAATAACATTTTTATAAATATTTCATTCGTAATTCATAATAAAAAAGACTCACTTTGTTCATATTTGTTGAAAAAATAGAAGAAGGTAAGAAGCAGTTATTAAAGTGATGTGAATACGACATTTTTGTAACTATAGCATTATAATGGGTTTGCCTGCGTGCATGTGTGTGTGTTTATTGAACCCTATGAACTGTAGACTAATGGGTTTGCAGAATTCATTTGGCTCAATGTTTGTACTCTGTATGCATATGTGTTAATTAAACTGTCTGAATTGTAGAGTAATGGGTTTGTAGACTTAATATTGTGTATTTGTATGTGTGTGTGCTAATTGAACCCTTTGAATTGTAGAGTAATTAGTTTGCAAAATCAATATTGGGTGGTTGTACTTTGAGTCTGAGTACATGTGTGTGTCAGTGTGTATGCATGTTAATCGAACCCTTCGAATTCTAGACTAATTGGTTTGTAGAATTAATATTGGGTGTCTTTTATGTTGAAATTATTGGCGCTGCTGAAGTGTAGACCAATGGGTGTGAAAAATTGACATGATTCATTGATTTTGTTGTAGCAAAAGGTCCTCCAGTGCAGAGGAAGCCTTTGAAACATAGGGATTATGAAGTGGACCTTGAATCTCGGTTGGGAAAAACTTAGGTGTGTTGCTTTGTCCCTGTTTCTTTTCTAGAATTATTTTTCTTCTTGAATGTGTGCTTAGGCCATTTTGCTTGTAAGTTGTACTCTTTGGTTGACTAGTTCTTTGGGCAGGAATTACATATTTAGCCAAATAAATAAATAAAAAACCCTATAGCCGTGTTTTTAATTAAAAACGCGGCTATAGAAAAACCCACTGTAGGGTTCTTTAGTTGCGTTTCTAAATGTAGCCTAAAGATGGTCTATATCCGCATTTTAAAAACCCAACTATAGGTCCAGGCTATAACTGCATTTTAAACGCAACCCAAAGCAAGTCTATAGCTGTGTTTTTTGCTATAAGTCTCAGCCTATAGGGATGGAAAAACGCAGCTATCGGGGTCGAAAACGCAGCTATAGGGGTACCTATAGCTATAGCCGCGTTTATAAAAATGCGGCTATAGATCCTCGCAGGGGGCTATTGTTGCGCTGGATAGGCCGCGTTTGGAAACATGGCTATAGAAAACGTGGCTAGAGTCTATAGCTGCGTTTTTTAGGGTCTATAGCTATTGAGGTAATTTAAGTAGCTTGACATTTTATTGGGGAGGAAAAAGTAGTACTAACGTACCTTCAGTATTCTTTTGAAATATTTTTGTAATTTTAGGAATTCCATGATCAAAAGAACTTAGATCTCTTTTATTTGTCAAATAATAGGATAATGATAACTTTGCTGACACAGTGACACCCATATTACTATTAAAAGTTAAAACACCAACTCTATACTATGAACTTAATGAAGTTTGGTCTTTTAGCAAAATAATAAAAAATAATTAATTAAAACACCAACTCTATATTATATATTCTAATGAAGCAAAAATACTATTATATTACAAGGCTATGATATTAAATGCTTCACATTTTTTTTTTTTTTTGAATAGATGCATTAGAATTTTAATTTATGGAGTTCATTATATAATTATTGTTTTTATTATCAGACCAATATATTAATCAGGTTTTGGTACAAACAGAGTTAGAATCATTGATCTTTATTCAATGACAAAATACTTAACAAATTAAGCTGATTGGAACCACCTTCACATAGGTATTTAGTAACCACAATTTTTGGTAGAAAAGAGTCTAGGCTTAGTCCCATATCATGTTATTTATTTTAATTTGCTTCGTTGTTTCAAAAACTTGTTAAGGAGTGCACTTCAATGCTTGGAGTAGCTCTTGGTGAGTTCATCTTTGTGACATGAACCACTGCTCAGGAGGGTTTACTTTGAGCTTTGGGTATTCATACTTACAAAAAAAAAATGTTTACTTGAAAAAAAATATATTTATATATATATATATACACACAATTATTTTTAAACTAACCAATTTTGTCTACTCTAAAAAAATTTAATGAACAACTTAATTTGAGAATCCCAAAAATTTAGGTTTAACAAAAAGAATGTTAGCCCTCCAAACATAATCATTAACCCTTTAAACAAAAAATAAAAATCCCAAATTACAATAAAAAGTAACCCAAATAACAGCAAAAATAGCCCAAACAATAACAAAATTAGGTTAAATGACAACAAATAAAAAAAATATTCAACAATAATCTCTAATTTTATTTTTCCAAAAAAAATTGTACTAAAAAGATACTTTGGCCTTGAGTTCTCCTCGACAGCGCCAACAACTCAGTCTTCTCGGTTTTGCATTCGCAGTAGTTGGTACCATAAATAAGACATTAATAGGGTAAAAATATAATTGAGTGATCCCAAGAGATTGGCTTAATGGTTTCTAGGGTATTATGAGATTCATAAGGTTCTGGGTTCATCAATTTGGTATCATCCTCAGGTGATTCTTTATTGTAGTACTAGTTTGTCCAGGATGAGGGAATGGAGATTGTACACAGTTAAAGGAATAGTAAGACACTTTTTTCTTTTTCTTTTTTTTTTTTTTTTGAAAAGAGGAATAGTCAGACACTTAGGCCCTGTGTGGTTTTTTTTTTTTTTTTGAAAAGAGGAATAGTCAGACACTTAGGCCCTGTGTGGTTTTTTTTTTTCATCACTCATCACTCCTCACTCAATTTTTGTTACTCATAACTCATTATTCATTACTTATCACTTAAAATATACCAATTTCCAAGACCCATCCCCGTTTGGCACATATAACTCAGTTAGAGCATCACCATCAGCTGTTTCAAAAAAAAAAAAAAGTCTTTTTGACACACCAAAAGCCTACTTTATTATTTTATCACATCATTTTACAATATCCCATTCATCAGATGTTTTATTCTTCAATTCTATACATTAAAATAATATTTACAACACATTAAAATAATATATTAAACTACTTCCCCATCATCATCATCATCAACAACAATAAAAAAAAACAACAACCACCACCATGGCTGCAACAACGCCGACAGCCGCCACCAGCACAAACCCACATCCACCAACACCACCTTAAAAAAAAAAAAATTAAAATAAAAAAACCATCAAAATCAATCCACAACTGCCGCCACCCACCAACCCATCGCATCCCACACACCTACCCACTGTCGCTGCCAACCCACCCACCCAATGCTGACCCATCCTTCGGAACCCATTCACAGGCCAGCCTTCCCACCACTAATTTTGCATATTAGAACCCACCACCACCGATTCGCCCATCACCGGCCAACCCACCCACCCACAGGTCGATCCACCCACCATTGAATCTGACCATCGTGACCCACCACCACTGATTCGCCAATCACCATCTCAACCCACCCACTGCCAAACTGAGTAACAAATCATTGCAAAAAAAAAAAAAAAAAGAAAAGAAAAAGAAAAAGCAACAGAGATCTGAGTGAAAGAAGAAAAGAGTGAGAAGAAAAAATTGAGGGTGGTGTCTGAGAGAAAGAGAGAAAAACAATGAGATTGAGAAGAAAAAAGAGTGAAAGAAGAAAATAATGGAAAGGTTTGATGTCTGAGGAAGAATGAGAGAGAAGAGAAATGCATAAAGTGATGAGAGAGGAGAGTGAAAAGAGAATAAAAAAATATTAAATTATTAAAACATTTTTGTCCGTATGCTCTCTTGATAGCGTATTGTTCAATCATGCCAAATTTTTTGGCATTTACAACACCTGATGAGATGGGCTTTTTTCTGTTTGGTGTGTCAAATGCCAAATATTTGACATTTAACATACCTGATGGTGATGCTTGTTGTGAAATTTTAAAATACTCGCAAGTGTACGAACCGTACCGAAGTATAGTTGGACAAGAACGAGGTCGAACCCACAGGGACTTGAATAAATGTAGGAAAATTAAATCAAATCTTAACCAAATTAATCCTAATCTAGTTTAATAAAAATTGGTTGTTTGCAATTAAATAAACTAAGCAAATAATAAAATTAAGCAAAAAGTGAAACTAAGCAAAAGATATAAAGCAATAAAAAGATGTAAACAATCAAGGGAAAGGAATTAAGGTTTTGGAATCCATCTTGTAAGTCATATCAACATATTTTTATGATCATTAATTCTTCCCAACTCACTACATGATAATCTAGAAATCAATCTTGCTATCATGGAAAATATCATCATTAAAACTTATGTTTAAAAATCTAGCATGTTCCTTCGCTTTTTAAGTATAAAACCAAATCATCAATTGTATCCGTGGCCAAACAAATCACAAGATATATCCAATTCTAAAAATCAAATCATAAATTGTATCCATTGACAGATAAATCACAAACGATATCCAATTTTATAATCAAGAATTAATAAACCAAGCATTCAATTAATTAAGACAAATCCTAAATCATGAGAAAAACATGATTGAACACATATCTAGAATCCCATCTTAGTCAATTGATATGAAGCAAGAACAATTTAAATCATTAAAGAAAAACTATTGTGGGAAAAATCAAATCACATAAATATTACTATTAATCCTTAACAAGGTTTCATCCTCAACCCTAATTATAAATTTAGCTACTCATAGTAATTGAAAGAAAACATAAAAATAAAATACTAAATATTATACTAAACAAATAAAATAGAGAAAGAAATAGTCACAGTGCTAGAGAAAAGTCATAAAAGAAAATACTTGTTGCTGCCTGCGCTCCAGTCCTAGCCGCCTCCCTTATTTTTCTGTTTTGCTTTCTATTTATATACTTACTTACACCACCTGATACTATGCCTCATCCTAATACAAGTGGAACTAGGACTTCATATTTCAAGCCACGCACTAAGACTTCAGGTACATGCTTTGGTGAAGTAATACGGAGGCCCACAACAACAATTCAATTAGTGATTGATTTCCAAAGCCCACCATGTTGACTTATTTTCTATTGTGACACCTGTGCTTGATTGTAGTTTTTTTTTCCTAGCAAACTTCATCCATGTTGAATTGCACCTTGGGCTTCTTCTTGAATTCACGCCTGGACTAGATGCTCAACTTCTTCAGGCTGAATCTTTACTTCATGGCAAGCTCTTTCTCTAGAGTTGGCTTTATAATTGGCCTAGCCCCACTTTGCATTCAACTTGTGACATGTTCAGCTTCTCAATTGTGAATAGCCTTTATTTTCCACAAAACAAATATAATATATAATTAGTCACAAAATAATATAAAAATAAGGCTAACTATGCAAATCTGATGGTACTTTATTGTATATATTTCATGCACATCAATGCTCTTAGAGCATCCATACTGGGCATGCTAAATGCCAAATGTAAGCCTGTTTTAGCATTTAAGCCCAAAATCCTCCCTCCATCAGAACTTGTAAAACCCAAGTTTTGTAAAAAAATTTGGAATTGTGCTATAGTGCAATTCCAAAGGTAGAATTGCATTATAGCAATATTGTAAAACTGAAATATATTATTTTATGCTCAGTGGTTCTCATTTCCTCTCTCTCTCTCTCACAGAGCTCATCCTTCAATCCTCACTCTTTCTCTCATCTCACATCTCTCTTTATCATTCAATACTTGCACAGAAGTTGGGTTGGGTTCGTGGTTTGATCTGGGCATGGTGGTAGGCTGGGATTGGCGTGGATCGGCAGGCTGGGTTTGCTGGTGATGACTTCGATGGGTTGATCGATGGGCTGGGTTTGCTGGTGATGGCTCCGATGGATTTTTTGAATGGGTTGATCATTGGGTTTGATGGGTTTACTAATCGGTTTTGGCCGTGGGTTTGGGGCTAAGTTTCAGTGGTGGATCGTGGTGGCATTGGTGTGGTGGCATGGTGGGTCTGGGGCTGAGTTTGGTGGGTTTGCCATGGTCATTGATGATGGTGTGGGTTTGGGTTTTCTGTTATGGGTTGCTTTTTTTTTTTTTTTTTTTTTTTTGTGGTGTTGATATATATATATATATTTTTTTTTTTTGTGGTGTTGAATAGAAAGAATAAAAGATATATTATTTTATTACGTAGAAATATTATTTTAATGAGTAGAATAGAAAAATAAAAGTTGGGATGTTGAAAGTGTTGTAAAATGGTATGATATAAATGATAAAGTAGATTTTGAGATGGTAAAATAGAATAGTTTGTAGATTGCTAATGTGAATGCTTTTACGATTTCAACCAAAAAATCTAAAAAAAATGGGACCCACACACTGACCCATGTCATAAGACTTTTTTTCCCCTTACTCTCATCTTTCTCTACCTCTTCCCTTCGTTTTCTTGTGATTTTCTCTTTGTTTTTCCCCTGTTTTTCTCCCTTTGTTTTTCTGTGATTTTCTCTTCGTTTTCCCCCCGTTTTTCTCCCTTTGTTTTTCTATGATTTTCTCTTCATTTTCCCCCTGTTATTCTCCTAAACCCCTCCATGAACCCAGTGACGGAAATCATGGTTTGGACTTGCGACGCCGATGGTTGTGCTCTATTTTTTTCTCTGCCTCTCACCTTCATTTTTTTTGTTGGTTGTGCTTTGTTTTTTCTGTTGTTGTTCATGCCCCTTTCTTTGTCTTTGTTGCTTGCACATTATTTTTTTATTTTTTTTTCCTGCTGATTTTCTAGGGTTTTTGGTGAACGACGGCACTGGAGCTTTGATAATGAGGCTGAAAGCTTGTAACAAAGAGAAACAGAGAGTATTCTAGATCTACAAACCAAAGGAATGTCACAAAGAGAGGATTTTCCAGTTCTTTTTTTAACTTGAATCTTAATTTGGGTCTCATCGAAAACAAAAATCGGTGAACAGAGCTGTGAATGCTTGTCTCAAGCTGAAGGTGTTGATTGGCGGAATTAGAGCTCTACTTCAGTTGTTGTGGGTTTGGGAAGGAAAAGGGAAAGTGAAAGGAAGAAAGTGAGCTTGGGTAGTTGGGAAAGTTAAGCCAAAATGTCCATTGGAGCTACTATGGATTTGTAGTGATGTAACTACACACTGTTGTGGGACCCATTTTGAAAGAAAAATTACGGAAATTGCCATTGAGTTAATAAACTCATAACTTCAAAACAAGCTTTTCTTGTTTCCGGATTTGGTAACTCACATCTCCAAAAACTTAGTTTTGTTAACTGAGTGAACTAACCCAATTCTCAACCAAACAATGTTTATATATATATATATATGGGGCCCACGATTTTTGGGTTATGAGTCGACAAAACTCAGTTTTGCAAATCCAAACAAGACCTTAGACTCTCAAAGAGTTCTAAACACCCTTGTTCTTAAAAAAAAAAATAAATAAATAAATAAAAAATAAATAAATAAAAAAATTACTCCAATATTTTTGGAGGTTTACGGGGGAGGACACTCTTTCAATTCAAACTTCAATTGAAATGATTTACTCTAAAGTCCAAACTTTGACTTTAATAACGTTAACAATTTTTTGATTTTTTGATTTTTTTTTTTTTGGACAAACCTACCTTAGTTAAACTGAAAATTCCTATTCTACCCTTAACTTATATTAATTAAATTCTAAATTTTCCCCCCTTCTTCTTAATGCCATTATAAAAATGAGTAAGTATAAAATACTTTGAGAGTAAAATAAATGCATATTCTTTGTTTTTGTATAATTGTAGATCTTACTGATTAAATTTATGGTAGAACCTAAGATTATTTATTGTACTGCTAAGAGTATTCTATAATTTTCTTATAAAGTAATTGTTTTACCGCCTAAAATGCAACAACTTTTTCTCATTTCCTTCTCTCTGTTTCTAAGACAATCAATTTCTTTCTCTTTTATTTTCCCATCATTTGTTTTTCTTTGACTTTTTAATTTTATTAGAACATTTTTAAGAAAATAAAAGAGCATAAGATATTATTTGTTTGGCAAGAAGATGAGATCCCAACAGTCATTTAAGGTTCCCAACAGCCATTTGAGGTTAGCTTTTCTTGTTCTTCAAAAACTGGGGTTCATTTGGTAATGGCAATCAAATTGTTTTACACTATGTTCTGTTGTGGTGAAAAGAGGAGGGAAGTATATAAGAAGAAAAATAAGATTTTTCCATTTTTTGGTCGAGGAGATAAAATGGGGGGGAATGAAAATGGGGTGGGTAATTTTTAACCTGGGCTCACAAATTTCAACCCTTGGAGAGAAATGTGGGATGAAAATGTGAAAAAAAAGAAAAAAGAAGGCATTTATTATTTTGTCCTTTGAAACCCATTTGACCAATTTTTATTTTTTATTTCTTAAAACGTAAATTGGACAATATAGTAAATCTAAAAAAGCTATATTTTTCATCTACACTTTCATGTGTTAAAATGTGGATTTTTTTTTGGGGGAGAAATGGACATTCTCATATTAATTGTGGATATTAATATAAAATAATAAATGTAAATGAGTGTAAAAAGATTTTTTTTTTTTTCCTAAGGATAGTATTTATTATACTATGTCTATATTACACATAGTATACATATTTCAATTTTTGAACTAAAACTATTTCAGTTTATAAAATAAAATTGTGTATACGGTGGGCGCATTAAGGCATGGGAATTAACAATTACCCTTCCCTTACTTAATATCTTAGTCCAAATCACTTCAATACACACACACACACATATATATATATATATATATATATATTAGTCCAAATTTTGTAGTTATTGCTTTCCATCCCTACCTTTAACACGTGTATTTGGTTTTGCAGATATTATTGGGTAAATGACCAGAAAATTTTTCCTAGAAAAATATTTCTTAGGTAAAATGCAGAGAGAGAGAGAGAGAGAGAGAGGTTGGGAACGATTCCATTCTTAAGGCAGAGAAAGAAGCATGCACGTGAAGCTCAGTTTGTCAGCCTATCTCACCCATAAGTAAAACAAAGCATAACATCACTAAGAGCATCTCCAGCAGACCCGGCAAAGCCAAATTTTGGAGAGCAACAGACACTGTTCACGTAAAACAAGCACTCCAACAGACTCGGTAACTCCAAATTTTTTTTTAGAGTTGCTACAGTAGCTCTCCAGGTATTGATAGCACTGTAGCAATTACTGTTCATCATCTAAAGAATATTTCCCCTTAAAATAATACCCGATTGAATAAAAAATTATTTTTTTTTCTCTTTTCTTCCTTTCTCTTTCTTTCTCACTCTGTTTCTCTGTTCTTTATCTCAGCGGCTAAAAAACGCAGAATACAATCCAAACACGAAAACAATTTTTCTCATAAACCAAATGAAATCAGAAAAAAAAAGAAAAGAAAAAGAAAAAAAAGAGAGAGACCTATTCATGAGCAAAAGAATTAATTCAATCTCAATAATCACAACCAACAACAGAACTATTCTTGATCTTTTCTCTCAAACATCTCTAAACTCAGTCTCAATCAAAATACAAACTCAAATCACAATTCTAAAACTAATCAAATTAGAACAAAAAAAAAGGAAAAAAAGAAGAAGCAAAGCCGACCCATTTGAGCCTCGGTGGGGAGGAGGATATGAGGTGGTGGGAGAAGGACAAACAGACGATCTTTATGTGTGAGAGAGAGCTCCAGCCGAAGTGCTGATAGAGAAGAAAAGAAAAAAATTATGCGTGAGAGAGAGAGCTTCAGCCAAAGTGCTGCTAGAGAAGAAAAGAAAAAAAAGATAAAGTGAGAGGGAGGTTCTGGAATGTAGTGGAAAGTAGAGAGAAAAAAAAGAAGAGGATGAAGATAAGTATACGTGTGTGGTGGAGAAAAGAAAAAGGAAAAAAAAAAAAAAAAAAGGAAACGTATGGATGATAGAAAGAAAGAAAGGAAAAATACCATTTAAAAATGTTACCACAATATTTTCACAATAAATTTTAAGTAATATATTGTTATTAGTTAATATTGATGAGTAAAAAAATAATTTTAGAGGTGGGTTTAAATTAGAATTAGTAACAATTTTTCACATAAGATTTTGATGTGATTCTTGTGAAAGTATTGCAAAAAATATTGTGAATATAACATTTTTTATTGAAAAATATAATTGTTGGGAATGAATATAGAAAGAATAAATGATGATAAAAAAAAATAAAGAATGAATGAAGAAATAATATTTAAATAAGATAGAGAATGAGATAGAGAGTCTATTGAAAAGTGTATATGAAGAAGTGAGTAACTAAAAGATAAAAATTATTATTCACTTTTCAAACAGTACAAAAATTTGAAGTGACTGCTGATGCTCTAAGAACCACCACACAGCAACAAAACCAAGAAGAAAACAACCACCATAGACCCCATCACTTCATGATTGCTCTCTTTTTTTTTTTTTTTCCTTTGAGACACCCTCATTATACTGACCCCTCTACAATCCCTGATAATAATAAAAAGAGTCAGGAAAGAGAATCTTCCTGGCCACCAATATTCTTTCCCATTTTTTTATCTGTTTTCTTTTAACACCCTTTGAAACGTGTTAGAAAGATGTTCTTTCTTGCTTTGTGTTTCTCTCTCTGCCATTTCTTTCTCATCTATGATAAGCACCCAGCTTGCCTGCTGCATAATTGCTCGTCTTTCTTCCTTCTCTCTTCCTTTTCTCTTTTTGTTTCTTTTGCATCTCTTGTTTCTTTCACCTGCACCAGTCCATGTGGTACACTCACATCAATGTCATATTTCAGAGTATTGTTTGTCAACTAATGATCTCATATACTTGGCTAAATTAGGAAATATTCAACTAACATCAACATGAGTCATGACCTCCACAAAATTCAGGAAAGTCCATTTACTCAGAAATTAAGGAAATTAGGTAAAATAAACTATATATTTGGCTTAAAATTAATACTAATATTGCTAATTAGCTAAACTCAAACTAGTATTTTGAGTTAGAGGATCCCTAAGTCTAATGACCTACAATTCTATTTGGCTTAAATTAGTACTAGGAGCAGAATTAGCAATTTTTTTATACAAGAATTAGCAAATTTAATGACCCAAGATTCCAAGAAAGATACTGCCCCCTTTTTCTTTTGACTCCTACAGTTTACTCCATGTCATTTTGTTTAAAGAAGTAAAAATGTCCAGCATGGAGTGAGAAACATGAGGACTTTTAATTTTATAGCGTCTTCAATGTTTTTGGATATAATATCTATTGTAAAGTTACAATTTAATGTTACATGAGCTATTAATGAATGTGACACATTAATTATCAAGCATGCTTATCTAAAATGACAAAAAAAAAATTAAATTAAAAACAATAAACATGAAT
The DNA here is from genome assembly GCF_001633185.2 of Quercus lobata. Taxonomy (NCBI): domain Eukaryota; kingdom Viridiplantae; phylum Streptophyta; class Magnoliopsida; order Fagales; family Fagaceae; genus Quercus; species Quercus lobata. The sequence continues at coordinate 57,331,084 of NC_044905.1, read as the reverse complement.
CATTTGATTATCACAGCCTAACATAGTAAAATAAAACAAAAAATACCAGAAAATTGTGGAATTATTGCTCAATGTGACAGAGTTGTCAAAGGATGTGATAAAGTCATTGACATGTGTGACCTTGTTTCTAGTAGAGGTACCACACCTAAAAAACAAGTGAATAATGTACAATTTTCCTACTTTTTGTGTGTTTTTTTTATTACTAACGTTCGTACGAATCTTATCAGTTGAATTATATATGTTATATCTAAAACGATACATAATGCAAATTGAACCAACCTAATTAAAGAAAGTTTACCCTTTTTATTACAAGGAATTAAGAAACAATCTTTTACTTATGAAAAATGATTTCAAATTTTTTGACATTTTGATAAATGAAAGAATAACAATACAAATGAATCTAAGTGATCTTTTTCTTTTTTGGTAATGAATCTAGTGATAATAAATAAATAAATAACCCGATGACTTTAAATTCTTCTCTTACGGGTTTTTTTTTTCTGTACACAGCAATTCTAAATTTCAATAAGAAGAAATAAATTTTCTTTAGATCTCAAAAAAAGAAAAAAGAGAGATTATATTGTAAGATATTTTGTATGGTATGCATTGTGTGTCTGCACTTTTCTAATTTATATAGGGATAATGTTTGTTATACATTCTTTTTTTTTGGAAATAAAATCATGAGTTAAAACATGATTTCAGTTCCAAAAAATGTATGTGTAATAGGATGTGTGAAACAATTTTTATCCTTTTTATAATATTAACAACTAATTTGTATATATACAATAATTGAAAGAGATCCAAACCTTCACTTGCGCAAGCAGATCCAACCTCTCCCTTTTGCATCACCCATTGGCCAAGTTTGTAAAGACTAACCATGTTGATGTCATGTATACATAGTACATTGATGATTGAACCTTATATATTCGTATTGGCACATCGATTTTTATTTGGATTTCAGCTATTATAATCAACTAGCTTTTTAACCCGCACTATGTGCGGTAAACTTTTTATTTATATTTATTAGAAAGAATTTTTTTTTTTAATAATATTTAAATACACTTTTACCACATACTAAACACCCAACACATATCTCCATTTGCAAATCTAATTACAAACACCATAGGCAGATACCAAAAACTAATTTAACCAAATCTAACTCAAATATTTAAATCTAAAACAATCCAACCAAGTGCATTTGAAGATGCTGATTCAGCATCAGCTAACTTTTTTTCCTTTTAAATTCCAATGTGCCTCTACATTGCTTTTTGTGTGGTTATGTGCTCAATGCTTATTTCATATCTCAGTTGTTCTTTTTGTTCTTGCTCCTTTCCAATCGACCAAATATTGTTTTCCCTTCTTATTTTCCGCCTATCATGTCCCTTTTGTGAGGAATAAATATAGACTTTTGTAGATTCCGTTCAACCCCAACACTTATATACTGCACAAAGTAAATGTATCTTAGAAGCTTGATAAGAAACTATAAAATTTAAATAAATAAAAAATCATAAATGCATATAAACCACAAAGTTTGATCATAATCTACAATAAACAATACACCAAATTTTTTTTTTTTTTTTTTTTTTTTTTTTTTTTTATACATAGATTCATTGCGTTATTGAAAGTGTATGGGGAGTTGTAACAGCAGGGCAGAATATGAAATTGCAAAAAGTGTACCCATATCTCCTTGCAATCAAAATCTATTGCAAGTTGGACTACAAATTTGGTTATACAGAACAAAGTAAGTTTTCTTGTATATTCACAAACTTATATGCTTCTAATTCAAGGAAAAAATTCAAGTAATTAAAACATAATTAAAAAAAAATATAACAATAAAGAAATGTTAGATCCATATGGAAGTTTCATACAAAAAAAAAAAAAAAAAAAAAAAAAAAAAAACCTTAAGTAATACATGAATATTCACAGAAGTTCAAAGTCCTATAAAAGCTCAAATCTCTTAAAACAGTACACCAATATAAGAAATTTACACCAATATAAGAAATTTGAGTGGTTTATTCTATCTAGGCACAAAGTTAAAAGTAACCTCCAACTTTTTATGGCTTATCCAGACCTTCAAATGCTTTAATATGTCTATAAGTCTCTTATCAAGCTCTCTGATCCATTCAACCACACCCTTTGATATTTCAAAATTAATATATGCCTGTCATTAAACAAATAAATGCATTATTACTACCAGTTTTCACAAAAGTAACATACTCAACATGCTTTTAAAAAAAATGCTAAAGCTTTATTACAATCTAGTCAGATTGGAATATTAGTAACCAAAAAAAAGGTCGTTGCATCTACAAAATTTTGATATATCAAGTGAAAAAATAAATCAAACAATAAGACAGCCCCTATATAGGGCACATAAATAAATGAAAGAAGGAATATATTCTGTAATCAGAAAACCAAAATATCAAACTGTGGTCTATAATCAATCATAGAAACAAATATTGGAGTATAAAATCTAATCTCATTAGAAGATAAGTTTAATTCACTAATGCAAACCTATATGCAAAAAAAAAAAGTCCAAGTTCAATACCACTGCCACCACCAAATCAGTAAAAATGTCCAATGTAAGATCACATTCACAAACCCACAATTTTTTACGAATATACTTTCAAAAACACCAAGCCACCTCTAAATGAAACCCAAATTCACTGAACTAACAATTCATTCTCAGTGACAAATTAAAAAATTTGTAAAAATTCATTCTCAGCATTCCTAACTTGGTAACTGAGAGCTCATGCCGCCAAAAATCAGGAAAAAGAAATTTCTACAGGAAATTGATCCAATTGTTTCCTATAGACTAATTTTCATGTGAGAATAGTGAGTTTGTCATGTTGATAATTTCATCTTGCATTATGATAACTTCATCTTGTACTCTTCATGCATATTAAGTTCTAAAACACTTGTCACAACCGCTATAAAGCAATTTTTGGACAATTGATGCCTAGATGAAGATGTTCAGCATTATATTTGTGACAGATGAGAAAGGCATAGTGATTGTGAGGAAAACACAATGATTCCATCAAAAGAGGGATTTTTCTTGGAACATGGTTTTCCCTCCAACTCACCATATGGCATTCAACTAATCATCCACACGTGATCAATTTAATAGTCAAGTTACTTGATTAAATATGGCTTAACATGTCATGTGATTAAAGTACATGTGTTTAATCATCTAAATGCAATGTAATTGGTTGGAAGAGATTTCTTCAAACCAATTTAAAGGAAAACTATTATTTTACTTGGAACTCTCATGTTTTGCTTTTAGCAACAGACCTTTGTATAGAGCACCTGGCAATTGAAAGGGTGAGATACCAACCCCATGAAATATGAATTGGCTATACTGATGCCCACCAGAAATCTATAGCATCATGTCCATACACAAAATTCCAGTTTGCACTTCACAAAAGTGAAAAGTCTAATAATGTCAAGAGAATCTAGTTCCTGTTCATTAAAGAGCACATATTTAGCATTCAAAAATCCAATCAAATGTATGGTTTGCTGCTTACAGAATCTAGTTATGGACATCAGATGATGTTAGATTTCACATACGTTGTTGCAAAATGACTTGAAATATCTATATTCATAATAATATCATGTAAGATGCATTTCAATTTTATTCACTAATCATCAAGCCCTGTATATGTTAAGGAAGCAATATTGAGAAGCAAATTCAAAACACATTCTGGCAATTTAAGAAACTCTTTTTAGCAATCAAATAAGCTTTACACAACTATCTCTGGAAGCTTAATCTGTCAAAAAGCACCACAAATAGTTCCTATTCATTATAGAGTACATAATAGTTCCCCTAACTTTCAAATACATAATCTTAAAGGCCATTGTCATTCAATTTTATAGAGAAAAATATAGAAGGGTTCCAACTTGGGAGCCCTATAAGAATTAGAGTCTAAAAGTTCATTTTAAGATTAAGTTTCATATTCTTCCAAGAAGAGAAAAAATGATTATGAGGAGATAGAAATAGGGATTTACCAACGAACTTTCTATGGATTACACGGCCAAACTGTCATGGATTTCAATAATAAATTTTTCTATTTTATCTACAAAACAACTATATGGGAAATTAGGGGAAAAGGTAGCCAAACCTTTTGGATTTTCTTTTTTCCTCTATCTGTTGGTCTAGAACGGAACATGCAAACAATTAAAAAGTGGGCCAAATCATCAGAGAGAGTATCCGAAAGAGGGAAATCAACCACACTATTCTGACCTTGTGTGTATGGAGTTGCAGAGAAGAAACGGAACAGGGCGGAAGAGCAAGTCTCAGTTACAGTGACTTTGAAGTTTTCATTTGGAAGTGATGCGGCTTATTTCACTAACACAATCATTCCGATTCCGAAATCTAGAATGTGAACAATTGAGGGAGAAATACATTGAAATCGGAACATTCAAAGTAGAGTACTAACACCACCAATAAACAAAAGCAATATATTCATCCAAAGAGCAAATTATAAACCCTATATCCGACAAAAACAAAATAAAATCAAAGTAGATCTAAGCGATCTGGAATCTGATCGATTCGAAATTGGTACCTGGTTGAACTTGAGGGCATGCATATGAGAATGTCAAATTGAAAAGCGAAGAGAAAAACTTAATTAAAATACCAAAATCGAAACCAATCCAAACAAAATATCAAAACCTAATCATAATTAATAAACAAACTAAAATCGAAGATAAAAAGAAATTAATGGACAGTTAGATGAAGAAATCTGATAGGAAAGTGAGAGACTTCTTTTCATTCTTGATTGCAAACTGAGGAAATATGTCAATGGGCTTCTGCTTTTTCTTTTTCATTGGCAAGGAAAATCTATTCTTTTGGCCGTTTGTGTTAACAAATGGAAAGAATGGATGATTGTGTGTTTTGGGTTTCAGTTTTTAGAGCGTGCAATTTTTCATCTCTCGATCTCTCTCTCCTTCTGCGTTCTCTGCCTCTCTATTTCTCTATCTCTCGGTCTCACTTTCTCCTTTTTTTCTCGGTGTAGCTATCTTCCTTTTTTCTGTCTTAAGCAGTTAATTTCCTTTTATACCAAGAGGGGTTCCAAACAGTGTTTTAACGTAGGAAAAATTATAATTTATCGCTTTTAAATGGTATATAATGTATCGTTTTGTTTTGCTTTGTTTTTTGAACAGACTAAAACTTTTATTCAATAAAATAAAATACAAGAAACATCATGGATGAGGACTTGTTCTAAGGAACAAGGACTTTCCCCCATCCAAGCACAATAGTCAATCAAGCCAAAAGCTTGTTTTGCTAACAAGTGAGTCGGCCTATTGCCTTGTCGTTTAATATGAGAAAAACTCACATTTCTAAACTCATTACATTCAGCTAACATCCCATAAACCAGATTAGAAACAGAAGATGGAGCAGGTGAACATTCCTTAAGAGCCTGAACAATGGTTAATAAATCTCCTTCCAGAACAAACTCTCTGATGCCCACTTCCTTTGCAAAAATAATACTGGTTTCAAATGCCTTTGCTTCAGCTTCAATAATCCCCAGTGGAGCATGGATTTTCTTGCTCAAACTTGCAATAAAATTCCCTTCATGGTCATGAATTAAAACACCAACACCAGTAGCCTTTTGAGTTGAGAAAATAGCAGCATCCACATTTATCTTGTATGATGGGAAAGTAGGAGGAGACCACTTCACATCCACCTGTGTTTGTAATTTCAGAGGAGTATTGTTTGCAGCCCAATACTCTTCCAAGTATGATCTACACCAGTCAACTAGAAACAGACCTGACTTCCTCGGCTTGCCGTGAATCACCTCATTTCTATTAGTCCACAAAGCCCAAGCAATAGTGATAGCAAGGCCAGCATCTTCCATAACCCACCGTGCATCCATCAAAATATACCATAGGAACTCAAAGAAAGTCCGAAAAGGAATTAATGACAGTGAGGGGAAGAGAGACGAAAGAATCCATGTGTTTCGAGACTTAGAGCACTCCCAAAACAGATGAAAGAAAGATTCCGAAGCATTGCCGCACTCCTCATACCCACTGTCAACCATAACCTTTCTACGGACTAGATTTTCTTTTGTAGGTAAGATGTCACGGGCAGCTCTCCAGGCAAAATGTCTGACTTTATGGGGGATTTGAATTGACCACAATCTCTTCCAAAAACAGCGTATATTACTCCCATCAGAACAAGAGCCAATCTCCCTATTTGTCTCTAATTCTAGAGCCAGCTTATAAGCACTTTTTACAGAGAAAAAGCCATTTGAAGTTTCAACCCATACTTGCCTATCATCAAGCATTCTAACACTCAAAGGAATTCCAGCAATAGCCTCAGCCTCAAAAGGCAGAAAATTTCTATTCAAAAGGTTCCAATCCCAGCACTTATTATTTACATCAATAAAACCACAAACTCTAGAATCCAATGGAAGCATACCTCTTGGTGTGTTTACTTTATGAGTAGAAGAGGTAGGTACCCAGCTATCTTCCCAAACCCGGATCTACCTGCCATTTCCCAGCCTCCAGCAAAGCCCTTTTTGAAAACTTGATATACAAGAGAATTCTGACCAACTTGAAGCCGCCAACCTTGCTTTGCCAAAAGCGCCAAATTAAAATGTTTCAAAAGTTTAAAACCCATCCCCCCACAAGCTTTAGGAATGCACATTTTATCCCAACTCAAGCAAGCCATTTTTCTTTCATCCTGTTTTTGTCCCCACCAAAAATTCCTTATCATACTAGTCAATTCATCACAAAGGGAATCAAGAATTTTAAAACAACTCATGGAATAAGTTGGGATAGCCTGAGCCACTGCCTTAATCAGAACCTCCTTTCCTGCCTTAGAAAGCAATTTTTCTTTCCAACCCGCCAACTTCTTTGCTAATTTTTCTTTGATATCATTAAAAGTATTCTTTCTATTCCTACCAACCAAAGAAGGAAGCCCAAGATATTTCTCATGCTGACGAATAATCTGGGCACCAAATCTATTCTTTATTTCTTCTCTAATATCATCCATTGTATTCTGACTGAAAAAAAGAGAAGCTTTAGCCCTATTCAATTGTTGACCTGAAGATTCTTCATATACTTTCAAAACACGTTGCAACTCATCACATTCCTCCAGGCTAGCCTTACAAAAAATAAGGCTATCATCTGCAAAAAATAAGTGCGAGATACTAGGACCATCACGGCAAACAGCAACACCCTCCATAAAACCTCGCTGCACAGAATTTTTTATTAAAGCAGACAAACCCTCAGCACAAATCTGAAACAAGTATGGTGACAAAGGATCTCCTTGACGTAAACCCCTTGATGGAATAATGCAGCCACGAGACTTCCCATTAATTCGAAAGGAATAAGTAACAGAAGAAATGCATTGCATCATAAGACCCCGCCACTTACAATTGAAACCCAACTTCTCCATAATTTTATCCAAGAAAATCCATTCCACCCTATCATAAGCTTTGCCCATGTCTAACTTCAAAGCTAACTCTCCAACCCTTCCAGTTCTTTTCTGACTTATGTGATGCATAGTCTCAAAAGCCACCAACACATTATCAGTGATGAGTTTACCATGAACAAAGGCACTCTGACTATCTCCAATAATACAAGGCAGAATCTTTTTCAATCTATTCGTTAGTGTCTTGGATGCGAGCTTATAAACAATATTACAAAGACTTATGGGCCTATAATCAGTAATACGTAACGGGTTCTTAATTTTGGGAATCAAAACAATTTGGGTATCATTAAAATTCGGCGGACAAACACCAGAATTTAGGAAGTCCAAAACTGTTTTAGTGACAACTCGACCAACAGTAGGCCAGAAGTGTTGTAAAAATAAAGGAGGCATCCCGTCTGGACCTGGTGCTTTTAAAGGATACATTTGTCTAAGGGCTTTACATACCTCATTCTCTTGAAAATCCCTGGTAAGCCTCTCATTCATGGTTGTGGAAACTTTAGGATGAACAGAGGAAAGAATCTCAGCAAATTCGGTGGGGTTAGCTGACTTAAACAATTCTGAATAGTTGTTGAGCACCACATTCTCTACATCACGCTGATCTTCCACCCATCTATCGTTCGAATCTAGCAGCCCCTCAATGAAATTCTTTTGGAATCGTGAAGAAGCTTTGGAATGAAAAAAGCCTGTATTCTTATCTCCAGATTGTAGCCAGCTTAATCTAGACCTTTGATGCCACATAGCTTCTGCCTTATCTCTCCAACAATTCAACTCCACCCTTGTCTCCCTCAAAGAAGCAATAACTTCGGGTGTGGCACTTTGTAGTTCCAGCCATTGTAATTGTTTCTGAAGTCTGGCCAGATTATTCCCCACATGGCCAAACACATTTTTATTCCAATCCTCCAATTTCATACGACAATTATTCAAACATTCCACCATAGGGAAATCTGATCCAATAATAGTTGCTTCCTCCCAAGCCGAAGTAACCACTTCTTCACAACTGGCTTCTTTCAGCCACATTGCTTCAAAATGAAAGCTTCTTCCAACACACTGAGTCTTTTTCCTCTCCTTGAGATGTAAAGAAAGAGGGCAATGATTTGAAACAGAAGATGTGCAATGATAAAGTCTCGCCATAGGAAATTTGTCTAGCCAATCCACTATAGCAAGCCCTTTGTCAAGCCTCTCTCAGATTTGAACCCCATCTCTCTGCTGATATAGACAAGTAAATTTAGTACCAACAAAACCCAAATCCCTTAGACCACACCAATTAATTGTATCCACAAACTTCTGCATCTGTTGGGCAGATCGTACCCTCTTTTTCAGACTGACATTTTATTTCATTAAAATCACCTATCACCAACCAGGGTAACTGAGAAAGACCACTTAAAACTTTAAGAAGGCACCATGAATCAACTCGTTTTGCAGTCACTGGATTCCCATAAAACCCAGTTAAAAGCCACCACCGAACATCCTCACCACAAAACACTTCAACATCAATATTAGATAAAGAATACTTTAACAGATTAACTTTAACATCATTTTTCCACAACAAAGCCAAACCACCACCACTATTTATACTAGGAACAATTAAACCTTGCTTAAAACCACACTAATCACCAACATTTTTCATCCAGTCTCTATCCAATTTAGTTTCCATAAGAAAGACAATTTTGGGCTTCTCTATCCTAATAACCTCTTTTAAGGCGTTAACAGATCGAGGGTTCCCAAGCCCCCGATAGTTCCAACTCAAAATGTATCGCTTTTTAAAGCGGAACATGACTGAATTTTGGATAGGCACTTATCCTATTTGTCACCACCTCCTTAATTGTAGGAATCCACTTTTTCTCAGCTTTTGCTATTATATATACTAGTCTTTAACCCGCGCAACGCGTCGGATATTCCTAACAATGCAACTTATATCGTAGAGGCATTTTTTTTTCTTTTGGATTAGTTTTCTATTATTTTTTTAAAAGTCAATACTTTCTATTCAACCCAATTCAAGTCTGATGCAATTTCTAGTTACAATTTATCCTTGATGCAATTGCAATAAAATATATGTTTCCTTCAAGAAAAAAAAAAAGGAAAGATAAGTTATTTAATTATTTGTGAAGCATTTGGATTGGCATTTTAGAGCTTCAACAATTATGAGGGAAGCAAGTGGAGGATTATTAGTTAAACTTTCTGCTACTTCTATTTTTTGATTGTTGATGAAGTTGGCAGCCTTTGGTTTTCCTACAACAATTTGTTTTTTGTTTCTTACAATGTTTGACATTTAAGGAAAACGATTCATCAAAATGTGTAAAACATATCCATATTACGCACTTTAAGCTTAACTTTCTTATGCAACTGAAGCTTAATCAAATAAAGATGTGGACACATTTATACTAAATTATATTCATAGTGAGCTGAAAACCATTAAAAGTGCAACTATATTTTTTCCCCAAACCAATACATGTCATGATCATCAACATGAAAATTCTCTTCACGAATGAAAAATGCACAATAAGTTCCTTTAGTTATATATTTAAATTCAGTCATGTGAGTTTAAGTGTAAAAAGCACTACAATATTTAGACGTGCAGAACCCAAGAGATCCCCCTACACTAAGCCAGTCAAAAGCATTGAAGTAAGTATCTCAATTCTAGTATGTTTACTTTAAAAATTTATTTATGTAAAACTACTGCTGGTTTGTTTTCATTCATATTTTAAATGTTTCCTTGAAATCAAGGTAAATAAGCAGATCATTGACCTTTGTGAACAATGACAACTCGCCCTACAAAGTATAAGGTGGTGGTTATGGTCTGGAGGCATTCCTCTATGAATATTTCAAACATATTACCAAAAAAACAAAAGAGAGAAAAAGAACCTTGGATCGAAAAGATAGTAACTGGCATCATACAGCTATGGGCCATCCTTGGCCTTCTCTTCTGTAGGCGTCTATTTTATGAGTCAATAATACAACCATCTTTTAATACCTCTGAGTCTATAGTGCAATCATCTTAATGAAATTAAAAGTCAGAGGATTTTTTTTGCACGTATATATTTTCTGAACAACATAATTCTAAAGAATTAAAATGCAAGTCCATAAGACATTTTGTCAAACATGTATCATGCTACAAAACTCAGCCAACAGTCAAGCAAACACTGTTAACTCAGTTAAGATAAATATGTTGTATATTAATTAGCAGCCCAAGTATTAAAACAATCTAAATATCTTTTCATTTGAATTATAAGTCTGGAGTACCCCAAAAAATAAATCCAAACATTCCAAGCAAAGCCAAATCATTTCAAAGGCTGCAGAATGAAGAAGTAACTGAATTTAATATCAGGAAAAAAAAATTGACTTCTCTACTTTCGGCTCTATACACAGATGGAAAATCAATGACAGATAAACAGGGAAAAAAAAATCTAATAAAAGCATCATACATAGGGGGGAAAGAAGAACAGATCAAGCATGAAAAAAGAGTAAGAAAGCAAAAAATCTGGAGAACATTAATAGAACCAATCTAAAGGTCTAAAGCCTTTCTTCACAATTGTCTTTGACAATGATTATAATCATTGCCCACTACCTTATCATTCCACAGTTGCCACATTACAATGAAATTTTCAATGCCACATATAAAGTCAATATAGATTCCAATCTGGATGCCCACCAAAAGCCAAACACAAACAAAGAAACCAAGATATTGAATCAGAAATCTAACAAAAAAGCAAAAGACGCTATCCAATATTGATTCAGTCTGCTCTCTATGATGATTGCAAAATTACCCCCCAAAAAAAAATCATCCAAATATCCAAACCAAAACCAAAGCTAAGCAAAAACAAATTATAACCAAAATACCTTTATCGAAACCATATTTAACCCAAAATCCTCAATCAATACAATAAGAAATAGAGAAAGCAAAAAGGTAAAGGAAACATTAATGAAAGACATTTGAATTAAAAAAAAAAAAAAAAAAAAAACAGAATACATTAGAAAGCAAATAGAAAGCCAAAGGTTATATACGCCAAGGAAAAACATACAAAGAAAGAGCACCCAAAAAAAGAGAATTACCCCCATCAATTAACCATGCAAACTACTGGCAGAAACAATATTTGATTAAGAGAGAAACCAAAAAAAAAAAAAAAACACATTATGCTAACCCCCTCAATCTTCTCATCGTTAACCAAATCCTCATTCGTTTTCTCGACTCCCGGCTCCATCTTCATCTCTTCATTCACATTCGGCTTGCTTTCACACACTAATTCCTCTTCCTTCACAGGATTCTGAACCATTTCAACCACTCCACCCTTCAATTCCTCGTCGAAAACCGGCATTGACTTGTCCTTCTTAGAACCCCCTTCTACGACCAATTCTGATTCTCCAACGTGCCCCTTTGGCTCGTCGTCGCTTGTTAGGTCCACCACATCGCTTTTCGCTTCCTCCTCACTCATCGAATCGCCCAAATCCTTCGCCTTCTGATCCATAACTTCGTCGTTCTTGGCGTCCTTCGGATCCGACTTCTTCAATTTCTTGCTTCTATTGGTCGCCACAGCCTCATTCCGGGTCTTCCTGGACCAGGTCCGACCCAAGAACCCGCAGATCTCTGATTGCGCCTTCATTGCGAAGGCGAACTCGCGCTTGTGACCTGTCCGAACCCAAGATAGCAACACGAACTCCTCCGAATCCGTACCGTTCGCCATACACACACAAAGATTGATTCGAATTTGATTTTTCAAAAAAATTTAAAAATTTGAGGAATTCAATAATATAGAGGGAAAGAAACAAATACGTGAATCTTAAATTGGAAAAAGATTAAATTAAAGAACAAACCTGTAGCCTGGATTGAAGGGATTGAATATTCTTGAAGAAAAAGATTAGGGTTCGTGAGAAGAGAGAGAGAAAGAGTTTGGGGATATTGGAAGAGACTGTATGGCTCTTCTTCATCTTGATTGGTGTCTGATGTTTTGGGTTTCAGTTTTTGATCTCTCGATCTCTCTCTCCTTCTCCGTTCTCAGTAACACAAGTGTTTTTTGGGAGTATTGTAAGCCCTTTTAATTGTATTTTAACCGGTTAGTTTTTTTTTTTTTTTTTTTTAAACGGTGTTCTAACCTTGGCAAACAATATGATGTATCGCTTTTTAAAGTTATACATGTCTGAATTTTAAGTAAGTACTTTTCTTATTTGTCATTAGCTCCTTAATTCTAGAAATTCCCTTTTTCTCAGCTTCTGCTGTTATATATCATATATAGATTATAGGCAAACTTCTATGTTCACCACAAACAAAATCCATCATTTTCTTTTTGTACACACTGGATTCCGTTAACCATTTATGTATTTATTTTATTAATTATTTGCACGCTTTGCATATACGAAAAGTTTAAGATGCCGTCACTTTTTCAGTTTTTCTCTATGGCCACTGTATAAACAACCATAAAGTACCACACAAGGCTGCATTTTACCTGAGGACTCAATAGATGACAGATTCTCCTTAGTTGGGGGTACAGATCTTTTTTTTTGGTTAGAGTTGGGAGTGCAAATCTAGTTTCATAGGTCTAATCGTTTGTCTCTCTCTATTGTGAATGCAAGGACACCCCAAATGGTATTTCCCAGTACAATTATTTTTAATGACCAGCCCTGAAACATATGACTAGTTTTCCAAATATACGAAAGAAACTAATCGGAATAATGTAACCCGAAATTTTTGGGGAAGAAGAATCCTTCTCCATTTGCCAACAGAATGGATGGAAAATTGAAAGGCAGGATACATTTTTTGTCCTTATATTTTGACAATGTTTTCAATTTAGTTGTCAAGTTTTAAAAACATCACTCTAATCCTTCTATTTTTAAATTTGCTATCATTTTGGTCCTTGTTATCATCTCACTTACAAAGAACACTTAAATGATTAATGGACTGCACTATTTGTTTAAAATTGCGTTTATGTAAGTGAGATTATGGTATGGACCAAAATGATAGCAAATTTAAAAATATAAAGATCAAAATGAAGTTTTTAAAACTTAAGGACCAAATTTAAAACATCGTCAAAATTTAGGGACCAAAAATGTATTTTTTTTTTTCAAAATTGAAAATGAGTAATACTATGGACACCAAAAAAATTTTATAAAATTTTTAAAAACTATTGATGTAACAAATTCTTATTAGTTCTAATATAAACTTACTACTAACATTATTTTTTTATATCTCAATAACTACTTACCATATCAGTATTTTGTAAAAAAAAATGTAAAATAGGTTGTAATTTTAGCATTTTCCATTGAAAAATAAAAAAATCCAAAACAAAGAAGACTTTTCCACCGAGTTTTTACATTAATCCATATAATTTTTGAATAATTATGAGAATACAATCAATCACATACATAATTTTATTATTTATTAACTTGCACAATTGTGAGTAGTGGATATTTTATACCCATTGACGATTATATAGACCCACCATTTTTTATTGTTTACTTACAATCGAAAAAATCAATGAGTGGTGATTTGGGTTTTTGTGAATATGAGCACAATTATTGGGAGGAAAAAGCAAAGGCGTGTTGTTGGAAATTAGCAGTCTATATGTAGGAAAGAGACATGTAGTGGGGGGGACATCAGGGGTGAAAATGGCCAAATACCACAATTTTCAGAAATTTGCAAAAAAAGCACTGTTTTAGAACTTATTAGGGAAATGCCACTTTTATGGTACTCGAGTTTAAGAAACTCGAGTTCCTAGAAGTTTTGCCACCGTGACACTACTGAGGTGGATATTGGGCGATTAAAAAAAATAATGTGGTACTCGAGCTTGGTATACTCGAGTACCATGCAACACATTACTCGAGTATACCAGGCTTGAGAACCTTTTATGAATAAAATGTTGTTTATATTATTTCTATGATACTCGAGCTCACCAAGCTCAAGTACCTTGTAACTTTTTTTTTTTGGGATTATCGACAAATAAACATAAACATAAGATGCTGTTTATTTTATTTCTACGGTACTCGAGCTCACCAATGATCACACTCAGGATACCAGTGCATTGGAAAGGTAGGTGTAAACCCCTGCCACAACGGTTGAATGACTCACTCAAAGGAACCACGAGTTGGAGCGACAGTTGGAGCAGTAGAATGATCGGAACCAAACAATCAGAATGATGAATAAGGTAGAGGCGAATGCAACAATGATTGTCCACTGACGAATGATCTCCAAGAAAGGGACAACCAAGAAGAAAACAATGCCACTAGTAGGTGAGACCAACAGGATACCAGTCGTACCTCTGAATTGGAAGTTGGCACATTACGCATGGCGCAAGAGATGTAGGCAATGAAATAGAAGATGGATATAATGATGAGTGCCATGAGGGGTCAGGTGTCCACTAACTTGGATGAACTAGTCCATCGTACCAACTCCCCCTTCACAGCACTGGTCATGTCCTTCCCTTTCCCAACCAAGTTCAGGATGCCACAAGTGGAAGCATACGACGGATCAAAGGACCTCCTTGACCACTTGGAATCGTTCAAAACCCTTATGCACCTACAAGGGGTCAAGGACGAGATCATGTACAAAGCCTTACCCACCACACTCAAAGGACCAACTCGAGTACGATTCAGCAAGATAGCCCCCAACTCTGTTTCAACTTTTAAGGAATTGAGTGGGCTCTTCGTCACACATTTTATCGGAGCTCAACGGTACAAGAGATCCTTAGCTAGCATCCTGAACATGAAACAGTAGGATGATGAGAGCTTGAGGTCGTATGTCACCAGTTTCAACAAGGAGGCATTACTGATCGACAAGGCCGATGATAAAGTCTTGGTCATAGCCTTCACCGATGGACTCCGATTAGGAGAGTTCATGTTCTCTATTTACAAGAACGATCTGAAGACCATGGCCAACATGGTGTACTGAGCCACAAAGTTTATGAACACCGAAGAAGTGAGAAAAGCATGATGACTCCCATCCAGACAAAGGAAGAAAGGTAGCCCGAACGAACAACAAGAGAGACGAACAAAGGTCAAGACCTCCACCAAGACGAATCACCAACTTCACTCCCTTTAACACTCCACTCGATTAGGTCCCGATGTAAATTAAGGATGACCCTGCATTGATATGGCCTAATAAGTTGAAGGGAGATCCAAGCAAAGGGCCAAGGAACAAGTACTATCGCTTTCATTGCGATCACAGGCACAACACCTTTGATTGCTATGACCTAAAGCAACAAATAGAAGCCCTCATCAAGTAAGGAAAATTGCAACGGTTCGTAGGTCGAGAAAGGGTAGGAGAAAACCCACCAAAAGACCAAGAGTTAAACCGATGGGCTGAAAAGCAACCTAAGGCCCCACTTGAAGAAATAAGAGTGATTGTAAGGGGAAGTGCAATGGTCGAATCCTCTAGGAAGGCAAGAAAGATCTACTTACGAATTGTGCAAAATGTCTAGCTCATTGATCGTCTGCCCAAGCTTACTTAGATGGATGACCCAGCGATCAGCTTTACTGAGGAGGATGCTTGACGACTCTACCACCCCCATGACAATGCTTTGGTGATCAATCTGACTATAGCAAACTTCAATAAATGATGGGTCCTATGGACAATGGAAGTTTAGCCGACATCCTCTACTATCCAGCCTTTCGACAAATGAGGATCGGTAAGGAACGACTCATGCCATCGGATATTCCTCTAGTAGGCTTCGGAGGAACAAAGGTCATGCCTATCGGATCCATCACCTTACCAGTTACTAGTGGCACGCATCCTCAACAGATCACCAAGGATGTCACCTTCTGCGTAGTAGATTGTTCGTCAACCTACAATGCCATTATCGGGCGACCAACACTCAGCGCCTGGAGAGCAGCCACATCTACATATCACCTATTATTGAAATTCCCTATGGAATGTGGGATAGGAGAGGCCTATGGAGATTAGATGGCAGCCCGAGAAGGGTACGTAGCCATGCTGGAGATGGATGAACAACTGACTACCATGAACATTGAGGAGCGACGAGTGAATGTGGAACCGATGGAAGAATTGCAAGATGTCTTTCTAGACGAAGAGCACCTGGACAGGATCACTCGCATCGGCACGCAATCTAGCCTTTCGGTCCAAAAAATGCTGATTCTTTTCCTAAAAAACAACCTGGACATCTTTGCTTGGAGCCATGAGGATATGTCGGTAATCGACCCAAAGATTATGGTTTATCAGCTTAACATCTCCCTATCTTTCCCTCTCGTCCGACAAAGGAAGAGGGTCTTTGCACAAGAAAGGGACAAGGCTATAGCCAAAGAAGTTCATAAGCTATTGGACGCTGGTTTCATAAGAGAGATCTACTATCCCAAATGGTTGGCCAGTGTGGTGATGGTTAAAAATGCAAATAGAAAGTGGAGAATGTGTGTGGACTTCATCAACTTAAACAAAGCCTATCCAAAAGATAGTTACCCCCTTCCACGGATCGACCTCCTTGTAGACTCGATGACTAGACACCAATTACTGAGTTTCATGGATGCTTTCTCTGATTACAATCAGATCAGGCTTGAGGAGTTCGATAAAGAGAAGACATCATTTGTCATAAGCCAAGGCCTTTTTTGATACAAGGTCATGCCAATAAAATTGAAGAATGCGGGGCAACGTACCGAAGGACAGTAAACAAGATGTTCATTTGAAAGATTGGACAGAATGTTGAGGTATACATGGATGAAATTTAAGTAAAAAGCAAGGAAGAGGAACACCACCTGAACGTTCTTATAGAGATGTTCGAAACCCTTCGCCTCTACGGAATGAAGCTCAATCCCAGCAAATGTGTGTTTGGGGTATCATTAGGAAAGTTCCTCGACTTCATGGTATCCCAACGGGGTGTCGAAGCCAACCTTGATAAAATCCAAGTAATCCTAGAGATAAACCCCTCGAGGAACGTCAAGGAAGTACAGAGCCTAAATGAAAGAGTTGTAGCCCTCAACAAGTTCGTCTTATAGGCAATGGAGAAATACTTGCCATTCTTTAGAATGAAATTTAAGTAAAAAGCAAGGAAAAGGAACACCACCTGAACGTTCTTATAGAGATGTTCGAAACCCTTTGCCTCTACGGAATGAAGCTCAATCCTAGCAAATGTGTGTTTGGGGTGTCATTAGGAAAGTTCCTCGAATTTATGGTATCCCAAAGGGGTGTCAAAGCCAACCTTGATAAAATCCAAGCAATCCTAGAGATAAACCCCTCGAGGAACGTCAAGGAAGTACAGAGCCTAAATGAAAGAGTTGTAGCCCTCAACAAGTTCGTCTTATAGGCAATGGAGAAATACTTGCAATTCTTTAGAATCTTGAAGAAGGCATTTGAATAGAATGTCGAATGCCAAAGAGCATTTAAGGAACTGAGGGCATACCTAGCATCTTTGCCACTCCTAAGTCCATCCAAACCCAATGAAAAGCTTTCCCTTTACTTGATTGTATCCCTCACGACCGTCAGTTCAACTCTCATTCTAAAAGAGGATCGCGTGCAATTTCCTAACAAACATGCTAGAGGGATCGGGTTAGTTTTACAATCCCCCAAAGGGGACATCATAGAATGTGCTGTCCGACTCCAGTTCCCGACAACCAATAATGAAGCCGAGTACGAAACCATATTCATAAGGCTCGACTTGGCCAAAGCAATTGGGGCTTCATCAATCATTCTCCATAGCGACTCCCAAGTTGTTGTTAGGCACATCAAGGGGGATTACGAAGCCAAAGGGGAACAAATAAAGAAATATCTCAACCTTGTTAAGAGGCAAACGAGTCAAGCCTTTGTAGTAGAATTCATATTGTTAAGACATATTTGATTCAATGTTAGGAATTTATGTCAACATTTTATGTACTTGGATAATCTTTTGATAAAACGCACTCTACTTGCAATTGGATAGATATAGAATGTGTTTAATACTTCAAGAAATAAGGTTTCAAGTTCAAGTGTTAAAGCCATGAAAGTTTGTCCAAGAATCAAGTAATGAAGTACTGGATTTTAAAGCTCGACAGCTAACATCTATCGAGATTTAAAAGTTACTGAAGCCCGTGGCTCGACAGCTAGCTCGATAGATGGCTATCTATCGAGGTTTATGAAACTCAGTTTTTCAGAGCTGTTTTTCATCCAATCTGTGGGTATATGTTTGAACTTTCTTTTTTCACAACCCTAAACATATATAAGGATTATTTTGAGGGCTGTCAGAGGTTACACATAGTTGAAAAGTGTGGAGCAAATTCTTGATCATGCAAATTGTGACCAGAGACAGAATTTGCCCTAGTTTATCTTTCTCTTGAAGAAGCTGCTATGTTTATACACTATAGGGTTTTGTGACTAGGGAGCTTCTTGATCTTCATTGTGTGATGAACTAAAAAAATTTGCAGCCAACAGTCTTCTCAAGTTGGTGATTAAGTGGCGTGTTGGGATCCGTGCAATTGGTTAGTCACGTATTGGGAGCCATGCATTGAGAGTAGAGACTGTCACTATAGAATAAGTCTAATTGGGTATTGGGGTAAGGGTTCAACTGTAGGTTGGTATACAGTACTAGGATTCCTTTACTTGTAACTGCTTGTTTTGATAATAGTGGATTCTTGGGAGTGGTGACCTTAAAATCACTCAGTGGGGTTTTTACCGTGTAGGTTCTCCCCATTCGTAAACAAATCACCGTATCAATTTAATTTCCGCTACATATTTAGTTTAATTGGTGATTTATTTGTGCTGCTACACATTTGCATGTTAATTTGATTAATTAATAAACTTGGCTAATTAATGAATTAATTCATCACAAGGGGTCAATAGATTCTTGGCCTATCACATACAAGTCCCAAGGGAAGAAATTGATCATGTTGATTGATTAGCCAAAGCCACATTCGCTGAACACATGATGGTTAGTCGTCAGGTCTTGTCCTTCACTCAACACTCCCCCGCCATTAAGGAATTGGAGATATAGGTGATAGATATAGGTGATTGCAAAGGATGTTGATTGGAGGACTCCGATCATCTCCTACCTTAAGAATGGGACACTTCCCAAAGACTGCGATGAATCCTAACGATTGAAGGTTTAGGCACCACGCTTTGTGCTAATAAGGGATGTGTTATACGAGAGGGGTTTTCCCGACCATACCTAAGGTGTTTGATCCCCAACGAAGCATACTACGTCATAAGGGAAGTCCATGAATGGGTGTGTGGGAACCACTCAAGGGCATGATCATTGGTCCATAAGCTCATATAAGCAGGGTATTATTGGCCTACCATGTAGAAGAATGCCCAATCCTACATGAAGGCATGTGACAAGTGCCAACACTTTAGTAATGTCATGAGGCAACCATCAGAATTACTCACCCCGATGAACGCCCTATGGCCTTTTGTTCAATGGGGACTAGACATCATGAGACCCTTTTTTATGGCAATGCGATAACTCAATTTCCTTGTTATAGGGATCAGCTACTTCACCAAGTGGGTAGAAGCAGAACCACTAGCAACCATCATGGAGAAAAATGTCCGTAGCTTCGTTTAGAAAAGCATCTTTTGTCGATTTGGAATTCCTAAGGTCCTCGTCTCTAACAATGGAAAGCAATTCGATAACGACACGTTCAGAGACTTTTGCCAATAATTGGGAATAAAGAACCACTACTCTTTGCCTGCCCACAAGCCAATGGAAAAGTTAAGGTTACAAACCGATCCTTACTCAAACTAATCAAGACTCTGCTTGAGGGGGCAAAGGGGATATGGCTAAACAAGCTACCAAGCACCTTATGGGCATATAAGACAACCGCTTGGACACCCATAGGAGAAACACCATTTTATTTGGCATTTGGAAGTAAGGCTATCATCCTCGTGGAAGTAGGAATAGTAAGCTACAAGATATCTCACCATGATGAAAGGAAGAACGAAGAAGGGATCTGTCTGCACTTGGATCTACTGGATGAGGTAAGGGTGACTGTTGAACAACGGATGGCCTGATACTAAGGCCTCATGGTCAAATGCTATAATGACAAGGTTAAACCTTGACACTTCAGCATCAAGGACCTTGTCTTCAGGAAAGTGACCATGGCCACCATTAATCCTGTGTAAGGAAAGTTAGGACCCAATTGGGAAGGTCCATATAGAATCATTGATTGCAACAGGAAAGGCACCTACTACTTGGAAACACTCGACGGGAAAAGGCTGCACCATCCTTGGAATGCCAAGCACTTTAGAAGATACTATTAGTAGTGCATCGGCAGCAACTTTTGTTATTGCTTATGTTATCTTTTCTTTAGTTTTTGTTTAAATTATTGGCAGACTGGTTTTTCGGCTGATCAAACAGCAAGTTATCAACATTTTATTCAATATACATTCAGATGGAATTATTATTAAAGGAATTGTCTATAATGAAGGAAGGTTCGTAAAATCAAAGCCCTACCTAAAGGGTAAAGTGATGATCAAGGATGCCCTCAAGCACTTGATCCCTATCAAATCCTAAGTCCTACCTAAGGGATGGATCGATGATCAAGGATGTCCTAGAGCATCTGATCCCTATCAAATCCTAAGTCCCACCTAAGGGGTAAGACCAACGATCGAGGATCCCTTTGAGCACCTGACCAAAAAATTGAGTCCTACCTAAAGGGTGGACCGTCGATCAAGGATGCCCTCGACCACCTGACCAAAAAACTAAGTCCTACCTAAGGGGTTGACTGACAATGAAGGATGCCAACGAGCACCTGATCTTTACCTAAGGGGTAAACTGACGATTAAAGATGCCCTCAGGCACCTGATCCATGTCAGATGCTAAAGCCCTACCTAAGGAGTAAATCGATGATCAAGGATGCCCTCAAGCACCTGATCTATTCAAAAGCTGGGTCCTGTCTATAAGGTAAACCGATGATTATGGACGCACATGAGATCTTTAATAAAAACTAAATCTCATCAATAGGATAGACTGATGATTCAAAAAAGAGGAGAGAAGAAAGTTGGGTTAAGGGAAACTGACGAATCATAACTCTTTAGTCATGCTCTTCAAAGGGCCAATATGTGCCCAACATTCTAAAGCAATACCTCCAGATCGATGACTAAACAAAAGTTGGGCTGATATAAAGCAAACCAACGAGCACAAATACTTGTGTACAAAACACAAAAGAATAATCACTATAAGATAAACATAAAACATTATGAAATTACTGAAAGTATGACTTATGCCCAAAACATGGTACCACCATTGTTCTAGAATTACAAACCAAAAACTAAAGGAAAAAGAAAATATAGTAAAAACAGTTTTTAAGGATCGGCAGGGGGGATAGTTGTTTGTCCGTCGAGTTTTCTGGGGTTGTCAGCCACTCCACCAGGCCCGTTAGTCACCAGCACCTCATCAGCTATCTCTGTGTTGTCAGGAATGGGCTCGATAGCAAGAGTCGTCAGGGCATTAAGCTTGATCTAAATCTGGGAAAAGTCCAAATTTGGGAACATAAGGACATCTTGCTTACGGAAGTCCTCAAAGCCATCCCTGTAGTAATCCCCCATCTCATTGAAATATGGTTGGGATACTCGGAACTCCTCGACGGCCTCCTCCTTCACCTTGTCCATATGTTCATGTAGGGCCGCCACTTCAGACTTTAGATTGACATTCTCCTTCATTAGCTTGTCGGTTTAGTCAATAACCCCACTAAGCTTAGTGTGAGAGATTGCCAAAATTGGGTGCCTCTCAAAAAAGAGAGATTTTTGGAGTGCTTTTTAGAGCACTTCTCTTTTTGGGTAAGTGGTGTGGAATCGCCACTTTTTAAAAAAAAAAATACAAAAAAATAAGAAAAAATAAATACATGATTGAATTATTCTCTTCATTGATTGAATACGAAATTACATATTTGGAAAATTGAAAAATTACATGGCTTTGGTTCCTAGTTACAAACTACCAAGTAATTACATGACTTTTTGTCCTAGTTACATTCTACCCTAAATAAAATAAGGACAAGGCTAGATCTACTTAGCCAAAGACCT